>NC_066606.1:3012500-3182500 GCF_905475345.1 Vespula vulgaris
GACATATAAAAAATATATATGCATATATATATATATATATATATATATATATATATATATATATATATATAAAACATAAGTCATTAGTATAAAGTAAAATATATTGAAAGATCTATTTGAAAAATTTCTAATGCTTTATATACAATTTTACTGTACGTTTTTCACCTTGTATTCGATTGTTTTATAATTGTTATAACATACGAAAATATATTTCTTACGTTCATATTAAATTTCTTGTATTGTACAACAATTTCGACAATGTATATATATATATATATAACCATTTGCAACATGTTGATAAAAAAAAGAACAATAAATACAAATAGCAAACAATTATTTATACACGCGTTGAGATTTATGGATAAATCTAAAAATATAAACCGTTTAACATAAATATATATCTTCTTATTGTTATAAATTATATTTTAATAGAAATTCAATCAACTTAAACCAAAATATAGAATATAATATTTAAAATAACAAAAAATGTAAAAAATAAACTTTTACACAGATGTTAACATTTTTAATGAAAATGAAAGACAAAAATAAGATTTTTTTTTTTTTGAATTAACAAATTAATTTTTTCTAACAATTATAATTAACTTCGCGTTAAGTCCAAATAAACTGTCTAGAAAATACATAGAGTCATATACATACAGCATGCATATAAAAATATATGTTGTACACCTTTAAATGTATATCGATATGATTGTATCATATATCATGCGTATTAATGTATGAAACAATCATATTGATATATTGGATATAAAAATATATTTTCTATAGGTCGTAATATTACGAATTAAAATAAAAAATTATAAGCATGAATCAATCACAAATAAAACATTTGTCATACTAAGTAATCAACAAGTACTTTTTATATACGTGTAACTTTCTTTAGTTTCACTTTCTCTAGCTACACATAATTTGTGAGCTTTGCACTTATCATGATGATTTATAATTTCAAGTCTAAAATTACCATTACCTGCAGCAAAAGAGGTACGTATTTCTGGAATCGAATCACTCCATTTTCTACAGTATTTGCAATACATAAGATTAGACTGTTCGTCATATTGAAGCCAAGGATACGTATCTAACCAGCCAAGCTTAAATCTACCACCTTTTCTACCTTGAAGAGTATTACGTTGCAAAGCAGTGCTCAAAGTGGATTGTATCACCGACATTCCCTGTTGTGAACTATTTACTCTTATTGATCCCAAATGATCATTATTATTAATTAACGACAATTTTACATTTTTATTACATTCGGATAAAGATAGATACTGTGAATTAGTTTCTACTTCATCGTTCTTATATTCAGAATGTTCAGTGTTAATAGGCAAGATACGATTTTGTAAAGAGTTATGTTGATCTTCAAACTCTCGCATAGTTCCTGACATATTGATACACAAAGAACCTCCAGCCATGATGGTACTTTCTCGTGAAACTCGCATCACAGGAGAATCTGGGTGATTGGGAGTCATGTTCTGTACATCCACTGTTTCGTCACTCTTCCCATCCCTTCGAACTATCCACTCCACATTAGTCTGTCAACAGAGAAGGAAAGGATATGTGCTTAATCAACACATTTTGATTTTGTCTTTATGCGTATAAGAAGCCAATTTTGCATCTTTATTTAAAAAATCCCTTCCTTCCCATGTCTGTTTTGACTTAATAGTCATATGATGATAATATATAATCATCATTAATTGTGGGAACAGTAACGAAACACTGACGTAAGAAAAAGATTCAACGAAGACAGAACATAATTATACATTTTGCCTTTCGATAACAATACAATCGTACCATTGATAAAATATAGTCACCATAGTAATATCCTCCATTTTTGTTATATTAACAAATATAAAAAGCATGATATATCCAAGACCATGCGATGGAAATTAAAATATATATATATATATATATATATATATATATATATATATATATATATATATATAAAGCAAATTTTGCTAGAAAATACTTCATCTTGCGATAAAATAAAATGGAATAACACATGTCAAATACACAAATACTGTGGTGGAAAATATTATACAAGAGATACATATATTTTTCCATAACTATTATCTACAGAAACATTTACCATATCGCTGGAAAAAATAAATGTAAATTTTTTATATTAAAAATAAAAAAGAAAAAGAAAGAAAATTGCACGCTTAATACAACACCAATATTGAAAAATCTAATAACAATAAATACAAGAAAAATAAACTAATTCGATGATAAAGATAATAAAAGAAACAAATGTTACTTACTGGGAGGGAGATATTGTCATGGAAATCAGATAAGTGGTGGTCTAATTCTTGCTTGATAGGAGCTTGTGGTTGAGATGCAGGAGACATAGGTCGACCACCATCCTCTAATTCTGTTCCCAGGGCATTATTTACCTTTGGAATAACAGGTGGACTTGATTTATAATTACATTGCGAAGATGCCTGAAAATAACAAATACAAATTTTGATTATGTAGAAGTATACGCGCTTATTAAACTCAATTTATTTATATGATTAACAAAAAAGAAAATATTCTCTTATTATAAAATTAACATAGACAATATATATATAAAAATTATTGATCACATATTCATTCGTAATTTTTCCATACACCACATTTCAAATCTCCACTTTGAAAGTGAATAAATAAATAAGTAAATATATAAATAAGTATGTGTGTGTGGATATACATATATATGTGTATGTGTATATATATATAAAATATACCAGAAAACCTATTACTACTATTATAAATGCTGAAAATACAGTTATCTTATTCATGAATTAAATGGTAGGGTATTATCTCTTTAGTCAAAATTCCAAGGTCACAGGCAAAGTTATTTGGAAAGCTGTGCAATCATATACATATGTAATTTATTGATAACAATGAACGATCGTTATCAGATAGAAATGTACTGTTGGTAAAAAAGCATAATATTTTAAAATCATTCATTACAAATATTTTTTAATATAAGTTATTATCGAAAAACGTTGTCCCGTTTTTAATTCTCGTTCGTGTTTAAGAGCCGATTATACTGATACTTTTATTGTAACAGAGTAAAGGTCGTTTTTCTTTTTTCGTTACATTACCCCAATATACCAAAACAATGCTTATCTGCTTTATAATACCACCGACAGTATTATTTTACATACCTGAGAATCAGACATGAATCTTTCGCTAGGAGGCCCAGTAAGAGAAACATCATAGCTGCCGGAAAATTTTCTTTTCCTCTTTTCAGGATGCGATTGGAGATTAGGCGAATCGGTGTGCCTGCCACCGGTTTGCGCTTCTGGCTCTGGCGACGGACTTTTTTCTCCTGTCTTGTTATTTACACTATTATCTGTGAGGCCTCTGATTTGTAACGCCTCTGCTGTTTTGAGGAACATCGGTAATAGATGCTGACTAACGTTTACTTCTCCCTTATACATAAAGTGCAGCAACGCTTTCATTTCTGTATCGTTGACATCCTTCAGGAATATAATTGGATGAGGATGGGTATTCTGGAGGAAAATAGTCTCGAAATACGGACTACATGCAGAGAGTATCGTCTGGTGTGCCTTAAAAGTTTCTCCAACACATGCCAAGGTAACGTCACAGAGTGCCTCTCTGGCAAGCAGCGAACTGAGAACGTCTGTAAGGTTGGCTGGGTGATTGTTCCACCGTAGGCAATACTGCTGGTCCATCTTGTCTATCTCCAATCCCGACCCTACAACCAAACTAGCTGCCCTGAACTGTCCACACTAAAATCTGATCACCCTGAACTACTAGAATGCCTCCCTAACCCTTAAAACAATAACTCACACGACTTCCCCACGCACACTCTCCCTCCTATCGTCCTGACGATACCTCTTCGATGATTATATCGCGACTCTAAACCAACACAACGTCCTCCGTGCTTCTGCAAATGTGCCACATTGCAGTATAACTGTAAAACCCTTCAGGGTTCACGCGTCGCTACTATACGTGCCGAAAACATAAATTTTGGCATAACCTCGACCGCACGTAAACCGATTCGCGAAGAATTCCTTCGCGATAAGCGAGATCGAACACACGATACGAGGTTAGATCGCTAATTACGACGCAGTACGTGCCACCCACGTATACGACAAATATCCAATACGAGGAAGATAATGTTTTCGGCAATGTCAATATTCGCGAGGCTTGGGCGCCATTGTCGGCCGTGGCTCGTCTAAGCCACACGAGCCTTCCTGCCTCTGTGAAAACTCGATTTCTTGATTGCCGATTTTCTAGCCATCCGTCAGCGCCGCACATTCCCCTTTTATTTACGTTTAATCTATCGACGATCGCCGATTTCAACGTTCACGAATTAACGCCCGTCAAGCTTTATCTCTAACGCGAATATATTACTCACCTTTCGCAAACTTTTTGCCATTACAACGCCATCCGACCCTTAACGTCCACTGCCATACCAATCTGCCAATGCCTACGGCCTTATTTTTAAAATACTTTTGACCTTCGTGCATCTGCCGTAACGAATGGCGCGAAGGGCGCTCAAATTCAAATCGTCGCTAACGCCTCTGCATATACCAGATAGAAACTAAAGCTTTATTGTCGTATTATCGACATTAAATTATTCTCTTTCTTTTATTTTCTATATATCCCTTTCTTTAGATCATTTCGGACATTCGACACGGCTATTTATACGAAAATATACTCTCTCTTATATCCCATATCGATTCCTCTCTCTATTTCTTTCTCCTTCTCTTTACCAACCGTGGAAAATCTAACCTATATCTCGAACCCGCTTACATTCGACTTTTCTCTTTCTTATTACATTTCCTTTTACACGCACACATATACATATACATATACATATGTATATATATATATATATATATATGATATGATATGATAAAAAATATATATATATTTTCTCTCTCTTTATCTCTTTTTTTTTATTATTCTCTCTCTTTCCTACCAAAGAAAATTTATATTACCGCGAGTATTACTTTACTTTTTTTCTCTTTTTCTCTTTATTTCTCTCTTTTCTTTTTCTCTACTTCTCCATTACCGTACTTCCTTTTTACTGTAATTACGTTACAGATCCTTCGTGCATCGTCTCCAATTTCTTCAACTTTTTCTACAAAGCTATTTCATGGACACAAGGATAATATTAAGAAAGAGGCGAAAGGTATGCGTTAAACTTTGACGAGTTTTCTTTTTCTTTCTCTTCTTTCTGTATATATATATATATATACATATAGACCAAATGATAAACTTATTTCGTTTCATAGATAAAGAAAGTTTAAAAGTTAAGCCTCCTTACGACGAATCTAGATCGCACGAGTATAGCATAATTTATTTACCAACACACCCGATACATAACGCGTGTATAAAGTGTATCGTTGTATGTCCGTGTATTCCATATTTTGAATTTTTCTTTAATTTATTTTTTAAACGGATCTCGTTATAATAATTACTTGTAATAATTACTCTTGTAATAATTATGCGTAGAAATCTCTTGTTTTACGATATATTACGTACTTGTTGTTTAGAAACCTATACGTATTTACCTACATCGAGCTCCTATTTTCGCTAATGAGAAAGAAGAGAAAGAAGAGGAAAAAAGAAAAACGAAAAGGAAAAAAAAAAATACATAAATAAATAAATAAATCACGAAATCATTTTATCCATGATAGTTAGAAAGATACTTGCACGATAGATATTAATTATCGAAATATACGAAATATACGGATGGTACATTTTACAGAGATAAAAATGTACTTCTTATCTTGTTGACCGTACCCATTGTGATAATTATCATCCAAATTCTATTTCGTCCAATCAAACTAAATGAGTGAGACTCTCCTTACGATAGGATTTTCGAGATCGAGAGATAGAGATAGATAGACAGAGAGAGATAGAGATAGAGATAGAGATAGAGATAGAGATAGACGGAGAGATACATAGATAGCGAGAGATAGACAGAGAGAGAGAGAGAAAGAGGAGCAATCGGAAGGGTAAATAAACGTGACTGTCCTGCTTAGTGTCTCGAATCCGAATGCCTTCACGCTCCTTTTCACTGCGGTAAATCTAACTTTTACGCGTTAAACACTGTTATAAACACTCTCGAAACGTCTACTAATACTATTACTTCTAGCTTTCTTTCTTTCTTTCTTTCTTAATTTTTTATTTTTCTTTTCTTCGCTTCTTTCTTTTTTCTTCTTTTTCTTTTTTTTTTCCCTCGTTCGTTGTAAATGCCGTTGTAAGTGCCGTGTGTAAAAATAATAATAATAATAAAAAAAAAGAAAGAAGAGAGAATTTTTCTCTCAAAAATTCTTTTCAATGATTTTCTAACTTTTTTACGCGACTTTTTGTTATTTTTTTTTTCTTTCTTTTTCTCTCTCTCTCTCTCTCTCTCTCTCTCTCTCTCTCTCTCTCTCTCTTCGTCTCTCCCGTTCTTGTTATATCGCGATATCCCTTTCCTTGTTTGCGCGTTTCGTTTCGTTTCGTTTTTTTCTTTTTCGTTTCGTTTCGTACGGCTGATATAATAGAAACAAATTTTGTTCGCAACAATTCTTCTAAAACGATTTTCAGATTTTCACCTGATTTTTTTTTCTTTCATATTTTTGTTCTTTTCTCCTTTTTTTTTGTTCTCTCTCTCTCTCTCTCTCTCTCTCTCCCTTTTTCGTTTATGTTTATCCCTTACCTCGGGTTTCGTGCCGCGGATAAAAAAGGGAAAGAAGAAAAAAGAAAAAAATTTCCTACCTAGAACAATTTTCCTAAACGATTTTCTAATTTTTGCGCGAATTTTTTTTTCTTTCTACATTCTCTCTCTCTCTCTCTCTCTCTCTCTCTCTCTCTCTCTTTCCTTATTAATTTTTCAATCAGGAATACGAACCGTGAGAACGATCGATCGATTTAATTAAAAACTGCATTTAAAAAAAAAAAAATATTAAAAAACAAAAAAAAAGAAGAAGAAGAGAAAAGAGAAAGAAGAAAATGGAATGAAAAAGGAAAAATATTTGTTGCAAATATATTATTTTTCCAAGCGTACCTGTACGCGTAAACGTATATACGTATAGACCTATGTATTTTCAATCGATGATTACTCGAATAATAATTGAACCGACGATATTACGACGAAGTAATCGATTCCCGAAGATAATTTTTTTTCTCTCTCTCTTTCTCTCTTTCTCTCTATTTCTGTCTCTCTCTCTCTCTCTCTCTCTCTCTCTTTTTTTCTCTTTAAGATAATCTCGGCATGGAAAACGATGGTACAACGAACGAGGTGTGTATTCGATCGAACGAATCCCGTTTAAAACGATTTGAGGTACCCGTTTTGGTGGTACCTGTATAGGTGACGTCATTAAACACGTTTATAGGTGCGAATCGGACTTTAATCGTACGTCCCGTATGCGTTCCTCTACCGCAAAAAAAAAAGAGACAGAGAGATAGAGAGAAACAAAGAGAAAGAGAGAAACAGAGGAGAGAGATCTTTTTTGTTCTTTTTTTTTGTTCTTTTCTTTTTTCTTCTTCCTTTTTTCTTTTTTTCTTTTTTCATTCCCTTCCTTTTTCTACATGACAAGTATTTGCACGGATTAAAAATCGGCAACATGTGTAAAATGGAGATCGAGAGAAAAAGGAATTACGTATAAAATAAGATTATTTGATTAATTCGAGTAACATTTAATAAACGATAAAATCGTTAAGGCCTTTTCATACTAATTTTAGTTCTATGATCGACAAGAGACGATAATCGCTTTAATATCCGAGCAGGAAAATTAGTTAAATTAATTAGTTAAATTAATTAGTTAAATTGCCTTTGGATATGGCAGTCTTTCTTTTTTTTTCTTTCTTTGCTTTTTATTTATTTTCTTTTTTTTTATTTTTTTTTTTCTTTACATGAGCGTATAAATCAAATAGATATATATCGTTTGGGAAGATCTAACATGATCGATCGATCGAAGCAGTAAAATTATTTCTCAAGAGGCAGGAACGAATTCGATTTAACGACACGTAAATACATGTATCGAGCTAGAGAAGTCGAAAAAAAAATATAATTCCATTTCGTTTAGATATTCATGAATACTTGGATGATAAAAAAAAAAAAGTAAAAAAAAACGAACATTTCTATTTAATGAAGATGAGGGAAAAAAAAAGAAACATGGTAGTGTGACAAACGTAATCGATCGATCGATCCTACTCGAAGATTCAAAAAAGTAAAGTCATTTTTCAAAGGGGACAAGAACAAACTCGATTAACGACATTTAATAATATATAAAACATATAAGAGAAATAAATGTTTCAGAAATCAAAGGAAATATAATTCTCTATCGTTTAGATATTTATTTATCGTCATAGCCCGATTAAAAACTAACATTTGTATTTAATAAAATAGAGAATGGAAAGAAAGATAATGTGACAATAATACATGTGATATATGTGACATAATGTGATAAATGACATAATCGATCGATCGATAGATCTATCAGTATACTCTATAACTGGAATTATTATTTATTAGAAAAAGACAAAAAGAGAAGGTTCGATTAAATGATTGGAGTACGTACATACGTATGTAAATATATTCGAAATGTATAAAAGAAAGATAAAAGAGTTATAACTAACTGGATATATAATTTCTTTCTCGTTTGAACTTTTATATATATATATTTTTTTCTTCTTCTCGTTTATGCACTTTTTTTGCATGATTAAAAAAAAAAAAAATAAAAAGAAAACAAAAAAGGTGATATCGTGACATCTGCGATGAAAATGAGAAAGGAAAAAAAAGAAGTATGATAAAAAGAAATTGATGGAGGATGAGTAGGACGAGTAGGAGGAGGGGTAGGAGGGTGGTGAAGGGGAGCAAAGAAAAAGAAAGAGGAAGATAGAAGGAAATGACAGTATTAAAAAGATCTTTCCAAGATGAACGAGTAATTAAACGATGATCGGTAAGGGGTAATCCATGGCTATGAATCTGATTGAATAAAATTTTAATTACAACTAGTTTTATTTAACATCGTTAAATCGCGGCAAATAGATGCAACGATGAAGTAACTTCTCCGAGTTCCTTTGATCAGAACTGACATATTCTCTTTTAGATCTTAATCTCTACGTCGATCATTTCGCTACTACAATGAAAAAAATCTTTTTTCCTTCGTCTCCATGTATCTTTTTTTTTCGAAACGAATCGAAGTAAAAAAAAAAAAAAAAAGAAAAAAGGAAAAATATTAATGAATACGATAAATAAATAAATATGTGAAATATTCGTCTTAAATTATGAAATATATAATATATACGTATGTGATCTATCTACATATTAAATATGTATAATATATAGTATAAAAAAAATAATTTGTTCGATCATAAACGTAATAAAAGGTCGTTAATAAAATAAATATGTATGATAGTTCATACTTGTCAACGTTCTATCAATCATTTTTTTTATCCTTAATTAGAGAGAAAAAAAAAAGAGAAAATAATGAAATAATTTAAATGTAAAGATTGACAAACAGACCTGTGGATATCCTCCATAGGAAGAATTCCTTCGAATCTTGGTATCTTCCATTGGTCTGTAATCATCTTGAAGAAGAGTAGTTTATAGAACGGAGCCACTCGAACGATGATCATTCATGAAATATCTATCGATATTGATTTATCGATCGATACCGTCGATCTTAAACGATCGTAAAGAAAGATATTTCTCGATCGATCCTTTTTCGATTCTTCCGTGTAGGATAATTATATTAATCTTCATCGACGATCTTGTCGCTTCAAACACTTCTTTTTCCTTTTCGAAGACATAAAAAGGACGGAAGGGATGGAGGAAGGGACGGCTTCAACTCGATATTATTATTTGTCGATTGAATTTGTTGAAGGTGAGAAAGAGATAGATTGATAGATAAATAGATAGATAGATAGATAGATAGATAGATAGATAGATAGAGATAGAATAAAAAATTCTCTGACTCTACATATGTTTGTGACAAAGAAAGAGAGATAGAGAGAGAGAGAGAGAGAGAGAGAGAGAGAGAGAGAGAGAGAGAGAGAGAGAAATAGAATGAGGGAGAAGCGGTGAGAGGGTGGGAGAGTGGGTGGGTGGGTTGAGTGGGGGAGAATCGATACGGCCGAATGTATCGTATCGTCTACGAAGTTTCCTACGGTTGGACGGCTTGAAAGGGTTTCTCGCGAGACGAGAATCGTTACGTTGCAAAGCGACAACGATCGAACATGTGTAAGTACCATCGAGGTTTAGTACACCTCTATGTTCATAATACATGCCGTATTTATCTCGACAAGAAAGGTTTTATATATCGATCGATCGATCGATCGATCGACCGATCGATCAACGGGAGATCGATATCACGAGCAACGTCCTTCTATATCTTCCGAGGAGACCCTTCGTTGTTGCGATTCTTTTCTCCTTTTTATAACTTTTTCCTCTTCCTCCTCCTATTTTTCTTCTTCTTTTTCTTTTTCTTCTTTTTCTTTTTCTTTTGTTATCCTTTTGTTGTTCCTTTTTTTTCTCTTTCTCGCTTTTCGTTTTTCTTCCGTCTCTTCCTTTTTTTTTCTTTTTCTTTTTCTTTTTCTTTTTCTCAAAAATCATGATACTTTTTAGTATAAATATATTAGCACCGTTTATGTTCGATTAAGTAGATCGAACACGTATGAAGGAAAAATTATTGTAAAACAGTTTGTGGCTTCTTCTCTTTTCTCTTTTCCTTTCTTTGTCTTTTTTTCTTCATCTTTTTCATTCCTTTTTTTTTTCTTTTTCTCTCGTCAATCACGAGGAATCGAATTTTCTATGATTGGCAATAGAAAAAAAAAAAGGCAAAGACAATATGACGGGTGTAAATAAGTGAGTATGCGTGACGAAAACGTGATCGCGCGAGAAACACGCGAAAGATTTCGATCCATTTAATATTTCGTCACGGAAAGTTACAAATGTTTTATAGAGAACATCGGAGTCATCGATTGAACATATTAATGATAACAAGTACTCATATATATATATATATATATATATATATATATATATATATATATATATATACATACATGTTGTATTCATCGTATGGACGGATATATCTGTAGCCATATTTTTTTTTCTCTTTTTTCTCTTTTCTTTTCTTTTCTTTTTTTTTCTTTTTTTAGTTTGTTAATACTTCTCGAAAATTTTGTTATTAGGTAATTTTTGGTCTCTCTCTCTCTGTCTCTCTCTCTGTCTCTCTCTTTCTCTCTATAAAAATATCATCTCTAAGTTGATGTCTAATAAATAAGAAAATAGTTGATATTGTTTATCTTCTTGCAAAAAAATTTACGTGAGTATTAATAAAATAATCTCAATTCGATCGATAATATATACTTCGATAATATTCGATAAAAAGAGCAAATCTATAGCGAGTGAATTGCTTACATTACAATTGGGACATTACTCATAGGAAATTTCTGTGCTGGTATTAAAAATCTTATTGATCTTATAGAAATAGAAAGAAAAAACAAAAAAAAAGAAAAAGAATTATAAAGGTAATATATCGATATAATACATTTTCATTTAACTTTAATAAGAGTAAAATAAAAAAATGTCGTGATTCGTAAGCTCGCGAAGCGACGTCTTAAACGAGATAAGAATTTTCTACAAAGTACGAAGACACAAAGTATTAGAGCTTTCAAGTTGATAAAAATTTGGAGTAGAAAAAGAACAAGAAAAGCAATAACAACAACAACAACAACAACAACAACAACAACGACGAGAAAATCCCAAGAAAAGCGTTCCTCTCATTTTTATCAATTTTTCTTTCCACCTCTTCTTTATCTTCCGGTGAAGAGAATGACGACGACGACGACGACGACGACGACGAAGACGACGACGACGACGACGACGACGATAACGTCGAAGATCGATAATTTCGTTATCGATCTTTCGAAATCAATAATTTCGTTGGAGGTGGGGGAGGAGATAAGCTAACGAATGATCTTTCTCTTTTCGATTAGCGATAGTTACGAATAGAAAAGGAAGAATAAAAAGAAAAAAAAAAATTAAGAAAGAGAAGAAAGTCTGTTCTTCCCCTTTTGAAGAGCCCCCATCCTCGTCGAGCTTAACGTTAACGAGCGAAAAATATTCGTTGGAGTATGCGATAAGGTAATCTTGTAAAAACGTATAAATCGACGCGCCGCTTCGCCGTCGATGGCGATGGTAAAATCGCGGACGGCAATCTGGCGCATCGTTACCTGGTTTACTGAAATTCGTGAACATGAAACCTCCTCGGCCCCCGGTGTAGCCAGGCGGCGCGTTAAGTGCAGCTTACGGAGCGTGCCAAGAAGTTGGTTTATTCCCTCGAGGACTACTCCTCCTCCTCTTCCTCCTCCTCCTCCTCCACCACCTTCAGCTCCTCCTCTTCCTGCTCCTCTTCTTCTCGTTCTCTTCTTCTGATCGACGAAGAATCTGTTTTCTTCCAAACGTCGATTCCTCTTCTATCTTCAAGGACGAGATGATCTTTCGCGCGAAGATTTCTTCTTCTTCTTCTTCTCTCTTTTTTTTTTTTTTATTAACTTAATCGTCACACTATCTTCTAGAGAATACTCTCGTTAGATTGGAAAATGGTCTCAGGTAAATGAATCGAGTGTTCGTAAAACGGTAGGTCGATTAGTACAGTCTCCCCTTTAAAACACACTCTCCTCTTCTTCTTCTCGATCGATCGAGGGAAGGAAATTCGAAAGTTTGATAGGAAGTGTTAATGTGTATACCCACGCGTATTCCCCGAACGGTAATCGCGGCTACGACCTTCAACTTGTCCCGGCCATGATCTCCCGCGCGCGGGGCCGCGCGCGCGCGCGCGCCTTCCTCCGACGCGCCGAACAGGGGATTGAAATCGAAGTGGATCGCAAGGAGCGATCGACGCGCCGAGCCAACGACTAAGACGATGAAAACGAGGGCGAGAAGGAGGGTGCGAGATCGATTACGTGTTTTTACTTTCCTGTTTCCTCTAACGTCGGCTCTGGACGACGTTGACGATGATGACGATAACAGCGAAGACGACGAATACGATGATGACAATGACGACGATAGCGATGATAAAGACGAGGGCGAAGACGAAGACGTATACGACGAATTTAACGCAAGTTTCGTAGCTCGAGGAATGTTAACAATGACACAACGGAAGGAGAACGACGTGTATAAAGCGCGACGCGCAGCAATGACAGTAACAGCAGCAATAGCAATATCAGTAGCAGCAATATTATCAGGAACGATAAGAGCAGCGGCACCGGAGAAGATATCGCAGCGTCGTGCGAACCAGCTTGGCCGCGGAACGCGACTGAGGCTACTGGGGGTGGCACCGAGAGAGAGAAGGTGCCGTGGATGCAGCTCGACGTGTACGCTGCACGAGCACATCCCCCCTAATGAGTGCACCAGGCATGTGCGAGGGATTTTATGTTCGCCGCCGCCGCCACCACCGCCTCTTCCTCTTCCTCCTCTTCCTCTTCTTCCTCATTCTCCAACCCCAACTCCATTGCCACCACCACTATCGCCACCACCGCCACCGCCACCACCACCACCAGTCGAACCACCACCCGAGTATCGCTAGCCACCCCCACCGTGCGAACTCTTCTCGTCATCCACCTCCTCTTCTTCCTCCTCCTTCTCTTCCTCCTCCTCCTCCTCCTCCTCTTCCTCCTTCTCCTTCTCTTCCTACTCTGCTTGCGTCTCCTCTTCCGCCACCTCTATCTCCAACGACTCGCTCAACCCCTGCTCTTTCTTAGCGTACACCATACGCTCACCCGTTACTGAACTAGAACTCCGATTTTCCACGAGGTATCTGACCGTTAATCGCCAAACCTCGACGGCCAAGTACAAAAGAAAGACTTTTCTGAGAATCCCTTTTCCTCGTCAGTGGTGAGGCAAGAGTAGCAGCGAGAGCCTTCGCCCTGACATACATTTCTACGTCTTCTTTTCTTCTTCCACTTATTCTCGATATTCCTAGCTCTCTATAACTCCTACTCGAGAATTCCATATCTATGATACAACGAATACAATCTTCCCATGGAAATATGACACACTTTAACGTATCTAAGCCAAGACGATTTCAGATGTTACCGAGAGAAAATGATTGGATAGGTTCATCAAAGTTCTACCCTATGTTTTGTTTTCTTTCGTCAAAATTTCTCCCTTTCTCTCAGCTTCTCTCTTTCCCACTTCCTTTCCAAAAGAAACGTATTTTTCAATATCGTGACAAGAGTGTAAGGAGTTTCATGTCATCCTCTTACTCTCTCTAACTTCAGCCGGGTAACCAAAGCAAGACTTGAAAATCTCTATCCGCCACCCCTAACGCATACCAGTAGCACGGTACCATGGCATCTCGGCACCGTCACCGTCACCATCACTACCATCACCACCATCACCACCATCACCACCATTGCTACCGCCACTATCGTTCGCCGCCACCGTCGCCGCCACCACCTTCACCGCCACCACCTCCACCACCACCACCATCACCACCACCACCACCACCACCACCACCACCACCACCACCACCACCACCACCACCACCACTTCCACCCTCTGGCGCACCGCGGCGCACGACACGGCGCGAGCAGCCAGTCCCCGGCAGAAACGGCGTGGGGCGGCTTGTCCCGCGAGCCGGAAACCCTCCGCGCGCGTTCGTGGGGCTGTGCCCGGTTTTCGCCTCCTCCTGCGTACCTCTTGCGGATCGTGTACCCTGCATCCGCATCCGCGATTGGTACGCACTAGTCAGCCGCCCGTTACCGAGGATCCTATTCCTGCACCTGTACGACCCTCTCTCTTTCTACGCACACCTACCCCTCTCCATTCTTCTTCTCCCTCTCTCTATCTTTTTCTTCCAATATCCAACCCCATTTCCATACCTACCTGTTTACCAATCCACCCACTCACCAACACCTCCTCCAACATCTCACCACCCCCAGCAACAGCATCACCATCACCACTACTACCATCACTAATACTATCGTATCGTCACTACTACACCATCATCTCATTCTCTTCCGTTTTTTAACGCACTTTTTTTTTCATTTTCTACGTCTTGACGCCTTTTCCCGTTCGATTCTCGTTTTATTATAAGAAATAGTACAACTATACTTTTTATAAACGTTAACTCCAATATACACTGCTACTCCTTATCTAGATTCTTTTTATACTTTAACGATCATCTATCTCACGTCTTATGATAACACTCGGTTTGCCTCGATCTTATACAAACGCTCGCCGACGCTTATTGATTTTCTTAACGAAAAATGCTCTGCAATCGTACCGAACCTATTTTCTCGAGTTGCTTCCGATTCTTATTCAAAAATAAAAAAGAAAACTAACGAGATAAAATAATCTCTTTACGAAGAGATCTCTATCGAGATCAAGCAAGTGTAAGTTAAACGTTAAACTATTTTCTACGAATGCATCTAATACTGCAAGCAATCCTGTTTCCGATCACGTTGCTTACATTATGAAACATCTTTCCCTGTTCAATCGTGCGTGCGATATTTCTCTGACCGAATCAACCTTTATCCTATTCAAGAAAGATCCGCTTGAGAACATCGTGCAAGCTTCGTCATTCGATCGAAACCCTCGAATTCCTTCACGAGTTAGCCAACAACGATGTTTGACACTCTTGCGACGATTCCTATCTCTATTACCACCTCTATTTTACCATTCTCATCTTCACTCCTACCCTTCCGTATCTTCGATCATCCTAAGAACCACTCGAAGATCACCAAGATCGAATGTCCTTGATTATTTACACCGTCAATCGATAAAATCGTTAAATATCTGTCGAATATTAATAATTTTTCAAATCTCTACTAGCTCGTATATCGTAATATTTTTTTAACGTTGCATCATACTACTATATATATATATATATATATATATATATGTACGTACATATATAATAAAGAGAATGTTCGTTAAGGCGGTATCGATCGTCACGTCTGAACTGACTTGGAGAATGATTAATCGAAATTTTTCTTGGCAAGCATCTCCTACCACTCTACTCCTCATACTTTTTTAAGTTTCTTCTTTTCGCAGAAACAGAACGAAAGGAAAATAAAAACACTCTCACACACACACACACACACACACACACAAAGGAACGACGGGAACGATCATCGGTTAAATAGTCGAGAAAAACAAAAACTAACTACTACTCATCGAATGTCCATCCGTTTCACAGATGTTGATAGTTAACGGATACTTACTTCCTTTCCTTTCCTTCAAACTTTCAAGTAAACAGACTTTGGAGAAACTTGACCATGTATACATACACACACACACACACATATATATATATGTGTATACGTCATCTAGTGTACGAGAAGATTGCACGATAGTAACTAGTAAGACCTGGAAATACTAAGGAATCAGTGTTCTCTAGATCAAGGTCTCTAACTGGAAAACGGTGACGGCACGCGAAGGGTGTTTTAACTGCTAATAACCGAGGGCACGTTTATTAAGTTTCTCTAATATTAACTCAAGACGTAGGGTGGCAATTTCTAATACACTCTCTCTGTATCTCTCTATCTCTCTCTATCTATCTCTCTCTCTTTCTCTTTCTCTCTTTCATCAAGGGTCACCTCTTTCATTTATGTCGGCATATCGCTTCTCTCTATTACAACACGATCGTTTAACGTGCTAGTAAGTGTTATGCTAATTATAAATGTTACCCGTCGTTCTACATGATATAGGAAGAAATAAAGTATGTATTATACATAGATACATTTTTTAGAAAATATAACAGTTTTCTTCTTGTTTTGTTTTTTTTTTTTTGTTTTTTCTTCTTTTCAACGCGTGCGACAAGTAATGCAATAATGAAACTGTAGCATGGTTGTTACAACTATTTGATACGTAGTAATATACTTGTATAGAGTGTACGCGTATTTGTAAAAGAGAAGAAGAAAACAGTGTCTTATTTTTCTCTTTTGTTGTTCATTCGAAGATTCGTTCGATTTCATTCGATTTGATCTTACTTTTCTCTTCTGTTCATTTTTCGATTCGTTGAAAAACGTAAAGACGAGACGAACGGGTGGTGTTGTCCTTTATTCGATAAAATTCTAGTTCTTTAATTCTTTGAGTATATTCAATTTTTCATTTTGATGCGTTTTAATTCTTTATTGTTTTGCATTATTTTAGAAATAGATTCGATTCATTAATCATTCACGAGTAGAGATTTTTCAAACTCGTAGCTTTTAATCGTTAGAAATTTTTCTTCTATTGAAATAAGATACAGAATGAATCGTACGATAAATTCATTCTAAACGTATGAACGTATAGAATCAAAAATATTTCGGACGAGACGATACGTTTGATCAGATTTTTCTTTCGTATCAAACATTATTTTTCTGACATTAACATAACACGCATGTAAGAACGTAAACACGGATGAATCTTCTTCGATATATTTACGAACATTGAACCGGACGAATATCAAAGATATATAAATATATTTACTCGTTAAAGATTGTATAAAAGTAATAAAAAGAAATAAAAATAAAAATAATTCAAATATTTCAAAAATATAAGTAGAAACGTGGACCAATCGAAAACGTACGTAATTTCGCGATGATAACGCCGATATTTTAATTATAAATATTTGTATTTATATTTATATTTATAACGAGAAATACATACATACATACATACATACATATATATATATATATATAAATATTAATCATAAATATTTAGATTTATATTTACGTTTATATCATAGTTTAAATTTAATGTCGCGCTATCATTCAAATTTTATGTCGCTTCGTTCGAATGAAAAGCAATTTAACGAAAACGAAAAAAAAAAAAACAAAGAAAAAAAAAAGAACAAAAGAAAACAAAAAAGAAAAAAAGAAAAGAGAAAGAAAAAAAGAGAATAGCTATCCATCCTTTCATCTCGAGTGTCCTTCGATGTTACGATAATAAAATGCATGACCATAGTCGTCGCCTAGGTTGACGTTACGATGAAGAAAACATTAAAACAACTGTCGGCCAACGAGATTGAAAGAGAAAGAGAGAGAGAGAGAAAGAGAGAGAGAGATGGTCAAGTGTTTCGTGTCACTTTACTACGTCATGATGTCGACATCGATGACGATGTCGCAGAGAGGAAACGGCCAGGCGAACCAACGAACGAACAAAAGAAAAGAAAAGATAGAGAAAAAGAGAGAAAAAAGAAAAAAAGCAGGAAAGTTAATGATTTGACGAGAGAGAAAGAGTTAACTCGATACAAACAAGATCCAGCTGGTGTTGACTCTATCCCATATTTTTTTCATGCAACCTCTCCTATTGCCTATTTTCTCTGCATATTAAACGATCTTAAAGCTTTTGTGTGCTTTACAACTTAACAGAAAGAGTTGGTTGGCAACGAATCGCATGGCCAGGTGGATTAATTCACATTCTTTATGTTGGAGTGAAAAATTGCGTATAATTTTCAAAAAAAAAAAAAAAAAAAGAAAAACAAAAACAGAAACAAAAAAAAAAGAGAGAAAAAAGAAATTAAACAAATAAGAATATAAAAAGGAGAAAGAAACAAAAAGCAGGACGGTGAAAGAGAAATGAAAAATAAAAAATAAAAAAAAAATCGGAAGGAACAAAGAAAAATGGAAAGAAGGGCTGAAAGGAATGGAATAAAAAGGGAGAGAGAAAAAAATGGATTGGTAAGAGCATAAGGGTCGGAGTTGGAACGAGTACGAACGTTCGTAATGATTAAATGAAAAGTTCTTTACGTTACAAAAGACTCTTTTTTTCTTCTTCTTCTTTTCTCTCTCTCTCTCTCTCTCTCTCTCTCTCTCTCTCTCTCTATCTCTCTCTCTCGTTGTTCTTGAATCGTTCTTAAAGTAATTCTTCTACTATTGCGTCACGAACGTTTCGTATTAAAATATGCATAGCGAATTAAATGTAGCGAAAAAAGAAGAAGAATCTTTCGAAGAGTTGAAAAAACGTATTGAAATGGTGTTGAATGAAGGAAGGTGTTAAGGTTAAAGGAAAAATAAAAATGAAAAAAGAAAGGAGTGGCTACCTCAGGTAGTATTTGAAATATATAATAATATCCTTTAAAGATTGACATCTTTGCATCTTCGAATTAAGAATTCAAGAATTTTGATATTTCCCCTTTACATTGATAATATCGTTAATCATCGAATTGTTTGGAATATCAAGAGCTTAAAAAAATTATTCGAAAAGAAATTCGTATTTAACGAATTTATAAATGATTTATAAATCAACCTTTAACGAATCCGACTCGCAAAGTTCTCTCATCTCTTTTTATTAAAGCTACTCAGATCCTTTTGTTAATAATCTAAACTGAACATTTTTCTTTAAATACTCCTCCCATTTGTCTCCGAATTATTTAAACCCCATATTTCTTTATAAAACATATATTTGGATTATATATTTAGTTGATTTAAATACGTCGCGTTTCTATTTGCAGTTCATTCTATAATATTGTTTTAGAGTTCTTTTTGGACTCTCTAGTTCGTAAACAGCCAAACCACTTCCAACCCCTGGTTTACACGTACCTAGCTACTTGCAAGCCTAAGCCTGTTAAACTTCCTAAGTCTGCACTTGACGGCTAGTAAACAGGGAATAGGTAGGTAGGTAGGTAGGTAGGTAGGTAGCTAGGTAGCTAGGTAGGTAGCTAGGTAGGTAGGTTGATACCTATCAACATATAATTGAATCCAATGTTAAAAAATTCACATTCTCGTTTAATTAATTCCAATTGAATTCAATTAAAAATAAATATATATATATTTTTTTTTTTCTAAAAGAATAACATCTTTGATCGTCGTCAATGATTTTTTTTTTTCAATCATTTCTTCGTATTATTAGCATCCTACAAAGTAATATAAAATTTTCTCTCGCGTTAATTGGAACCAGTCGACGAAATATATCTACATACATACATTGAAGATAACAACGTACGACGTAATATAATGATTTCATCAATTTGTTAACGTGAAACATCGATCGAGTCCGACGGCGATACATTAATTTACCGCTTGCCACGGGAGGCCCACGGGGCATCGATTTGTTTCCGTCGGTTTTCCGGACTCAAACCCGGACGAATAGAACTCTGTTGGAATTGTGTTTCGTTACTGCTGCAATTTATGCTAACCTTCATTCCCACACGAATATTTATATTATACATAATAAATGCATACATACATCCATTTATATATATATATTTAAGAAAAATTTAAGTATTCGATACGATCTATCCTTCGTTTTAAAAGATTTTTCTTTATTTTTATATAATCTTTTTATGATTTAGATATGTAATTTTATTTTCCACAATTATAATCTCTCTCTTTCTCTTTCTTTCTCTTTCCAAAAGGACTCTCAACAGAAATGATAAATGTTATTAAAAATCAGGTTTCAACTACGTTGAAAATCTATTGCCAAGGCTAACTTGTATCTATCAAAAGAAATCGCTTATCGATCGCAATGCCAAAACGTATGAAACACTTTGCACGATATAGGATTAATGATGAAGCACCGAGCAAGAAAAGGCGGTACAATATGCTACGCTCATGTTGAGAACGCTCATAAATAACGATTTATCAAATTTTAAATATAATTTATAACTCATGCAAATTTACGTCCCACCCGTGCCTTCCCCCTCTCCTCACTCCCCTTGTCGTACTAACACCCACCACCCACTATCCACCTTACTTCACTTTCACGTTGTAATACGTTGTTGTAAATTTTTATCGTCAACGTAAACAAATTCCTGTCCTCGCTGCATTATTTTTTTTTTCTTCGTTGTTGTTGTTATTGTTGTTGTTATTGTTGCCTTCTTTTTTGTTTGTGTTTCCTTATTCTGTTTTTTTTTTTTTTTTTCTATTTAATTCTCCGTACGTAAATTTATATTTAAATATCGTTGATAAGTTAGATTTGCTATTGCATATTTATGTATATTTTTTTTTTATTTTCGAACGAACGACTCTATCGCGTATCTTTATTTTTTCGTAAAGATTATAATTAATATTGATAACGTTAGAAAATTTGGGTTAACGTCGGTGTCGAACGTATTTACTTATTTACATTTACTTACGTTACTTGACGATTTTTTAGCAATATATTTTATATCAAGCTACGAGTAAAATAACGCACGATAAAGAATTTAATAAAGATTTTGGCAAACATTTATCGACGATTTGTTTCCATCCCCGCTAGAACAAATATCACTTTCTCTGGCAATATTAAAAATATATAGGCAGGTATATATCGAAAATATTTGATATAAGTGAAACGTCGTTTCGCAATAGAATTTTATCAAGAATGAAAATGTTAAAAGACGAATGACTCTGTGTAAAATACGTGTTAAGAAGAAGAAGAAAAAGAAAAATGTCTTCTCAAGACATTCGATTACAAAGTTCTTTTTATTTTCAATCATAGAAATATAAATATATTGGGGAAATCTTATAAAAATATATTTTTAAATTGTTGATACCATAAAAAAACAGGTATGTTGCGTTGGAAATAAAATATTTTAATTGAAACATTTCAATTTTTTTTTTATTTTGTTATTTTGTTCTTTTTTATATATACATATATATATATATATATATATATTTATTTTATTTTTTTCATTCGTGTGACGTATGTATCATGTTCTTGTGTGCAGCCATATTTTTTGAAAATGATTATTGAAAAGCACTTTATAGGGTAGCATATAGAACAATTGGCAAAAATCTATTATTATTGTAAATAAATATTTATAAAAGAAAGAAAATAGTGACACGATTGAAAGAGATCGTGTATGAGAATGATCGTACGGAAGATCGACGAAATTCTTTTCAGAAAAGTCGACAACTTTGTAAATATTTCTCTTGCAATTTTTTCTTTAAATCAAACATAATCGCTTCGAACGATTTCCTTGGCCTCTTTGGGGTCGAAATAGAGTAACGATAAATAGAAAGATTAAGAGAGAGAGAGAGAGAGAGCAGGAAGAGAACAAATTTTTTTGTTGAGAAAAATCTAAGAAAAATAAAAATGATGAAGTACAAGAAGGAAAGAAATAGAAAAGGAAAGACATAGAAATAAATAGATAGATAGAAAGAAAGAAAAAAGAGGAAAGAGAGAGAGAAAGAGAGAGAGAGAAAGGACTAAGAAAAAAAAAACGAGAAAAAGATAAAGAAAAAAAAAAAGAAAGAAAGAAAGAAAGAGAATTCACTGCGAATTGTGTCGTTGTTGCGTTTTGTCGTATCGTGTCGTGTTGTGTCGTGTTGTGTTACGTCGTAGATGTCGTCGTACGGTTGCTTGGAAATAGACGTCGCTTGTGAAATCGTACGGATGCTGCGTTAAACTATGAGAATCGAAGAAGAAAGCGAAACAGTTCGAACTGAAATTTAAATGGGAACGTGAGTCTGATGGAGAATAAGGGAGGTAGAACGAATCGAATCGATGCACACATGTATATATATTTATACGTATGTATGTATTTATGTACGTATGTACGTATGTGCGTATAACGAAAGGGGTGATTGTAGAGAAAGAAAACGAGACAGAAAAAGAAAGAGAGAGAGAGAAGGAAAGAAGAGAAGAAAAATCTGTCCAGACACGATGGCAGAGAGCGAGATAGAAATTGGTTGCCACCATCGACCACTCTTACTTCATCTTTCAGTCTCGTATTTCGGTTTTTGAAATAACTCAGTCCGGGTCTCTAGCAATCAACCAAGAGAAAGAGAGAGAGAGAAAGAGAGAGAGAGAGAGAGAGAGAGACGAGACAAGAGGGGAGAATGGGAGAAGGTGCCAAGGAGTCATTATAAAATTGATGTGGTAAATAAAAAGAAAAGACAAAATCGTTAATTTTCTTCTTGTCTCTCTCTCTCTCTCTCTCTCTCTCTTTCTTTCTTTCTTTCTTTTTCTCTATCTATCTATCTTTTTTTACTTTTTCTCTTTTTTCTTTATCGTTCACATTCCTCGATATCTATTCTTCGAACGGCAAATCGAATCTGGATGAAATATATATATATATGTATAATATATTCATGATATTATAAGATCGATTTAGACAATTATCACTTTTTCTTACGCTTTCAATCGTACGCATATAAACTCGAAACAAAACATTGAAGAGGATATCTAGAATTACGGGAGAATAGATATTGCTAAACGAGAAGTGTAAAACGAGAAGTGTGCATAATTTCTATAGACGTATGTAGATAAGTAGTTAGGTATATAAATACTTCGAACGAATAGAACGATAATACGGTACTCGATAAGAAATGTTCGATAAACGGCAAGTTTGTAACAAGTTAAAAAAGAAAAAAGAATAAAACGAGAAAGATAAAAAAATGCTTTCGTCGAACAACAACAACAACAACAATAATAATAATAATAATTTTTCTTCGAATAATTGATTACCTGTGCGACGTATAATAATTAGAACGTAGAGTAGATACTTAGGTACTTAAGTACTACTTACATAGATTGCCGATCGAACGAAGAGACATTGAAAGAAGCAGAAGAAGCACGAGAGGAGATATATTCGATATCGGAAGACGTTGGAGTCTACGATTCATCGTGGAAAGAAGATTAAAAAAAAAAAAATGGAAAAGAAAAAAAAAACAAGGCGAGAGGAAAAGATGGAGAAGAAACAAGGCGTCGATGGTGAATCGGTACGTGCTGAAAATAAAGGGGGTTGAAAAAGGTTAGACGAACCATGAGCATTGGGATCAAGCTGACGTGTCGCACGAGCCGAACTGACTTTACTTCGGTGAAAGTGTACGAGAGGAAGAGAAACGTAGAGAATAGGAGAACGAAAGAGAGAGAGAGAGAGAGAGAGAAAGGCCACAGATCGGTCTACCGATGCGAGCAAACTCTCACCCTCTTCAACCCCTTCCTACCTCATTCACTCTAACCAACTCTCTCACCCCCTATACTCTACTGAGAGAACGACTCTTGGCACACGAGAGAAAGAGAGAGAGAGAGAGAGAGAGAGAGAGAGAGAGAGAGAGAGAGAGAGAGAGAGAGAGAGAGGAGAAACCGTTTGCGTGGGTGGTCAGGTTAGGGGTGGAGCTACAAGTGGTGATAAACGAGGCCGAATCCTCGTTATTAGCCATTGGGGAAGGCTCGGGAATTCCAGTGGAATCTCTCTTTCTCTCTCTATCTATCTACCTATCTATCTATCTATCTATCTATCTATCTATCTCTCTCTCTCTCTCTCTCTCTCTCTCTCTCTCTCTTTCTTTTTATCTCTTTATCTCTTTTTCTTTTCTCCCTGTTTCTCCCCGATTCACGTCTCAGTTACCTAACTTCTCTTGTATCTTTTAAGTGAGCACCCTCCCTATTAAACGAGTTGAACGCCCTCCGAGAAACTACGTTGAAGGTTCAACAGTTTTTACCAAACCTTTTTATGAGAGAAATCTAAGTACTTACTTCCTTCTTCCTTCTTCCTCCGCGAAATTCCAATTTTCACGACGTTAATCCTTTTTTATTTTCTTTTTCGTCTTGTTTTTTGTTCTTTCTTTTGTTTTCTTCCATTCGTTCTTGTCGCATTGTATCAGTATTTAATTCACGTTACGAGCTTAGTTTTGAGATCGAGAAATTTTTTATGAGTGATAATCGTTCGGTAATTTTTTTTTTTTTTTTCTTTTTTTTGATATATTTACACGAGTATATATTATATCATACATAAGTACTGTGATGTTTATTCGGAACTATTCTATGAGAATAATTTTGTGGAAGAAGATTCACCCTTCTTTCTTTTTTCTCTCTCTTTCTTTTCCTCTTTTACCCCGAAAATAAAAAAAAAAAAAACGTAAAACATCAACGTAAATATGCTACGTGCGAAGAAAATTTGTTTGTTTTATTTTTCTCTCTCTTTTTTTTTTTTTCTTTGCATCTTTACTTCTATTTCTCTTTTCCCGAACATATTTTTCCACTCGGTATCGACTTTTTATACGATCATTCACAAGTAAGATTACTTCTCTTCCATATAAATTTGTTCGAATGAACAGATACATCTGATTCTAGATGCTACGTGAATAAAATAAGCGGACGTACCTGTATATATATATATATATATATATATATATATATATATATATATATATATATTGTAACAATCTAATATACTTATCTACATACTTATGTAACTCCATTTCGCAAATTTATTTTTAGGACATGATCTACCATTATAAAGGAAAATGATGATTCTCCAAAAGATCTGATATCCAACTACTGTATTTTCTTCAAATAGAAATAGTAGGTATAACTATATACATATACATACATATATATATATATATATATCGTAAAATAAATTATGCTGCGTATATACGAATATATACATACGAATATTTGTTGGTATACAATGATTCTATCCTGGAATACAAAGAAGCAAAATTATCATGCGTATTTGCGTATATATACAATACGTGTTTCTGTAAAAATTCCTTTTATTCCATAAATATGCAAGTACGTGTATATATACATACACACACACATATACATATATTTATATAAGAAGTAATAAGAAGTTATTACATTTTATTATTTATTAAACAGATTATTATCTATCGTCGACAATTAACAACAACAACAACAATAATAATAATAGTAATAATAGTAATATCGAATAACGATATATCACACGTTTGTAAAAGAAATAACAAATAACAAATTTCATCGAGAAACAACTAGAAGATAATTTCAGATAATCATCGATAAAAAAAAAGTTAGAAAAAAAGTTTTCATCTACTTTTGAGTAAAACGTAACACGTCTTCTAACGAGAAATATACGATCTAGAGAAACTCCCATCAAACTTTATTATTCTTTATTATTTCTTCGAATTCTGTCGATTCGATAAATGTCAATTCCTTTCGTATAAAATCATCCAGTTACAAAACTGTCGATCCTTTAGAGCCATAAGAGATAACCATAACCTAGGTCGTTGCCCTTTCATTCCTTCAGTTTTCTCCAATAGAAAGGGCTTGTCCTTCTCTCTCTCTCTCTCTCTCTCTCTCTCTCTCTCTCTCTCTCTCTCTCTCTCTCTCTCTCTCTCTCTCTCTCTCTTTCTGTCCTGTTAGGAGTATAAAGGTGTCCGAGTTATGTATTTACTTACCTTCGATATCAAACCAACTTCCCTCTTTTCTTCTGGATGCATTCGCGTTTGCATGTTTCCAATTTCTCGTTATTTCTCGTCTGCTTTGACCGTAGATACTCGAAGGGAATAACATACATAACATACCTGTTCCGACTTGTTGTTATTGTCTCGAGACTATGCAACGACTTTGGTAGATAGTTCGGACAAATGGAACATAGCGAGACGGCTGAGGAAAGAGGGGATGAAAGAGGTAGGAGGGGTGAGTGAGTACTTATTAGTCCGATGGGATATTCGTTTGAGAGCACATATTATAGACGTATATTACTATCATAGTATATATCGTGCATATATATGTGTATATATATGTATATATATATATATGTATATATATATATATATTTATGTACTTACATTATTATATTCGTCTACAAGGAATGGACGTTATATATTATATCTTATGGATGATTGAACGAGCTTGGTCAGATGTTATAGAGATGAAACAAATATTGTTGTTGTCGTTGTTGTTTTCTTTTGAAATATTTGTTGTGAAAGAGTATAGAAAGAGAAAGAAAAGAAGAAAAAGATGAGAAGGAAAAAAGAAATCGATCAAATATCCATAAAAATATGATAATAATTATTATAATAATAATAATATTAATAATAATGGTAATAATAAATTAATAATAATAATAATAATAATAATAATAATAATAATAATAGTAATAATAAATTTTTATTAATAATAATAATAATAATAATAATAATAATAATAATAATAGTAGTAGTAGTAGTAGTAGTAATGATACTAGTAGTAATAATAATTATTTATTATTAATTATAATAATAATAAAAATTGTAATAACAACATATCCAAGATATTGTTACTTATTTTCCTTCGTCATTCCACGTTTTTCCTTTCGCAAAGGAAAATTTGTCATTATTGCATAGACCTTCGGAAAAATGAAATACTATAAGCACATACATACATATAAATAATAGATAATAAACGTCTCTTTGATTCTATTCCTCGTTCGACTCGAAGTAACACGTATAGTAACACGAAGAATGGATGCATCTATATATATATATATATATACACACACACACACATACGCACACACACATATACACACAAACATATGTACATATATAGATATACATAGTAACTACGTGTATTTTATTCGCATAAACTTAGGATGCAAATAACACTCAAACGATTAGAAACTACACACACTAGGGCGGAAGTAGCGAAGTGCGAAGAAAAAGATGGACGACGAGATAGAACGTCAGTAAATATTTCACTCGTCGACATTCCTGCACTTACTCGTAGAATAACTTCCTCTTCCCTCTCTCTCTCTCTCTCTCTCTCTCTCTCTCTCTCTCTCTCTCTCTCTCTCTCTCTCTCTCTCTCTCTCTTTCTCATTCTGATTCGATCATCCTCTCAGATTCCGTTTTTAGAACCGTTCGTATAAAGTCGAGGCGACTTAAAACTGGCTTGTTCCCTTTAAAATTTACAGGTTTAAGGCGTGTAAACAACCTATAATGTCTCAAACGACACCACACTACGGGGATCTTTTTTTTTTCTTGCTTTTTACCGATCCGATCCGATCCGATCGAATCCGATCCGATCCGATCCGACTCGCTCAGCTCAGCTCAGCTCAGCTCAGTTCAGCCCGTCCCGTTCCGTTCCGCTTCCGTCCCTATCACCTTCTCCTACTCTTCATGCTTCTTTTTCTCTCGTGTTAGCTAGAGCTCGTTGGTCTGTATCGTTGTCTGCTCGGCCGTTCGTTATGCCATGAATAAATAATCGAGCAAGAGAGAGAGAGAGAGAGAGAGAGAGAGAGAGAAGGAAAGAGTGCGAAAGACTGATGAAAATTTCAATCGATGGCTTTTCGTTCGTCCACCAGTCGGAAATTATTCATCGATTTTTTCTTTTTCCTTGCTCTTTTTTTTTTTTATTTTATTTCTCCTTTTTTTTCGTTCTTTCCTATTTTCTCTCTATCTATTCGTTTGTTTTCCATGTGTCCGTTCTCTGCTCGTTTTCTGTTCTGTCTCTCTAGCTATCTCTCTCTTACTTACTCTATCTTTATCTTTATCTTTATCTTTATCTTTATCTTTATCTTTATCTTCATTCGTATCTTTGTCCACGTGCCTTGGACTATTAACGAATTATCTCTCTTCTTACGAATATAACGCTCTATACGCATATGTATTTATTCGCTACAAGATATTATCGTATCGTTTGGATCATGTCAATCGTTTCGATTTCAAATTACGAGATTTTCAAGTATGAAAGAAATCTCGAACTCGTACGAATCCGTTGAGTTTAATCGTACATATACTATCTCACGCAAGTGCATGTAGTATTACGTCTATCTGAACGAAACGTGTTGAACCTGCTTGGATAGGAGAATCAAAAGAGAAACAGAGAGAGAAAGAGAAAGAGAGACAAAGAGATAGAGAGATAGAGAGATATATATATATAGATAGATACATAGATAGATAGATAGATAGATAGAAAGAGAGAGAGAGAGAGAAATAGATGAACAAAGATGGAGTTAGATAGAGAGATACATAGATAGGGACAACGAGAGGGAACCTACGGCGAATCTCCATCGTGTCACGTACCACCTAATCTAGGTCAACGGAATTGAATTTAGAGAAGAGAGTGAGACAGGATATCGCACAGTTATATTATATCCATCTATGCATTTGTATATGTACGTACATATGTACGTATATGTGTATGTACGTATGTATTCGTTTAATGACTGAAGAGACGCCCTCTTCCTTTCTAAGCGTTGACAAAATCTTTTAAATTCGCAATTACCGTGACTTCATCCGTGACAAGGAAGATCGTAGAAGAGCGTCTGTGGAATTCAACTGCGCTCGAACATTTCTCGTCGTTTCTCTTTACTTTAGGAACAAGCCATTTCTTTTCTCATGTATTTGTACATACATATATACATACATGTGCGTGTGTATATATATATATATATATATGTACATGTAGCTACGTGAAAAGGTAACCATCAGATACACACACACACACATGTATGTATGTATGTGTAGAGAGAGAGAGAGAGAGAGACGCGTGTATCTTCGCTCTCATGAAACTTTTAAATCCCATCGTAGGATTTTCCTTCAATCCTTGAATTGGATCGCCATAGATATGTATCTAAATTACAAAAAGAAAAAAAGAGAAAACCAAATTTATCCAACTATCCTACATATAAAAATTATTATTTCAAAAAGATCATAGGTAAGTATTAAACAAGTAAATAAATATAGTATAAATATAATATATAACTAAATAAGCAAGTAGTCGTTTCTTCTTTATCTATCCCTTTCCTTTTCTTCTATGCGTTAAAACTCTAGAATCAAAATGGCGTATACTTACGTCTTGTTCGTCCTTCCATGACGGACTCGAATACACGGCCTTTTTCCTCTTAGTCAAGTAGATCCAATCGTTCTTCCACGTAACGGCCTTGTGTATAATACGTCTATCTACTTATAAGATGTAACATGTACATATATATCTTGTCTGCTATTGCATATTCGTCCGTTTATGTATATACAGGTGTCTCTCTCTCTCTCTCTCTTTTTCTATATATATATATATATATATATACATCCATACACATATACGTTAACGTGGGAAAAGAAAAAAGAGTAAAAAAAATCGACGAAGGATTTTCACAGATCTTAAAAGAATAGTTATTGTCCTTCCATTATGAATTAGAATAAAGAATCGGGAAATGAAACGTTGTTGTTGGGAGCCCCGGGCAAGAAGCCCGATGGTCGCGAGCGATAGAGACTCGTCGAGCGCAGGAAAATTTTATGGGTAAATCGATGTTGCACGCGATTCAAGCGCGACAGAGAGAAAGAGAGAGAGAGAGAGAGAGAGAGAGAGAGAGAGAGAGAGAGAGAGAGAGAAGAGGACGAAAGCGGTCACAAGGAGTGGAATAGAAGAAGGGAGGGAACGGAGAGAGAGGAAAGAGGAACGCGTGTGGCAGACAGATGGGTGAAAAGGGGAATTCGCGATTTGTGGACCGTGTGACTGCGTCTATCTTTTTCCTCTGTGTATACAACTGTATATATACCTATATATATACACACACACACATATATATATATGTATATATATCAGTCCGTATCTCTCTCTCTCTCTCTGTCACTCGTACATGTAAACATATGTCTTTCGTATGTATACGTTGATTCGTCCCTCTCTCTCTCTCTCTCTCTCTCTCTCTGTTATACATTTAGAAATACACGTGTTACGTATACGTGTTGATCCTACTACCTACACATGTACTGTAAAATATATATATATATAAATGTATGTGTGTTTATATATACACGTATAGGTGCGTAGATACGAGCGAGAGAGAAAAAGCAAGAGAGTCGTATCTCTATGGATAAGAATGTATATGTATGTGTATGTATAAAAGAGAGAAAGAGAGAAAGAGAAAGAGGCAGTGATAGAAGAGGAGAGGAAGAAGTAAAGGGCGCTTGAAATCTGGGGCGGGGATAGATCCGGGCTTTGCGCTCTGCACGCGACCTTGAATAGCAGCCAACCTAGACCTTGCCACGGCTCTCTTTCGCTCGGTTTGCCTAGTCCAGAGAGAACGCCTCACTTGTTTTTCTCGACCGACAGAACGACGTCGAGTCGAGTCCTATCTACCTCTTACCTCTCTTTCCTCCTCCTCATCCTCCTCCTCCTACTTCTTCTTCTTCTTCTTCTTCTTCTTCTTCTTCTTTTTCTTTTTTTTTATTCATTGCCGGCATCTCACGAGAAGTCGCGCTTACGTAAAGTCCAACCAAGTACGAATCTTATCTAATGTCTTCCGAATTGTTTCTTCTCTCTCTCTCTCTCTCTTTCTTTCTTTTTCTTTATCAAACTCTCAAACTCTCTTTCTTGCTCGCATAGAGATACGAAAATATATACGTACGTATATTGATATGTACTTACATATGTATGTATGTATGTATGTATGTATGTATGTATGTATGGATGGATAGATAGATGGATGTATGTACATAATTCTATGAATTACTAGAAAACATACTTCTTTACTTGTTAAAACGCGTTTGCCTTTGTTCGAGATTTCATTGTATCGTAGGTCATACACACACACACACACACACATGAGTGTGTGTATATATATTCCTTTGATATAGAATCTCGCGTAAATTTTTCTCTCTTCCTCATCTCGAGCTCGAGGATTTTTGCCTTTGTGAAATTTTTTATTCAAAATGGAATAAAAGTCTAACGCTAATATTACATTCAACATATAACTTATCGTTGTTTTTTCTTTAAAGTATTTTGTATTTTGTAAATACAACGGGACGAGGCATGTTAGTTTATAAAGTTCTTCCTCTTTTCATATAGAAAATCTGAATCACTCAGTCGCATTTACATACAATATGTAATGTTTCCTTTGTGTAAAAATAATCATTCTTTCTTATATCCTTCTTCTCTGTCCATCAAAGATGTCGTCCATTTTAGTTAGAATCGTGAAAAGAAACTTGAGAAATAACTTGCATAAGCGTAATAAAAGTATATAAGTATATTATACTTAATAAATGAAGTCAGCAATCTTTTTCTCTTTTTCTTTCTTTCTTTCTTTCTTTTTTTTTTTTTGCATTGAATGATAGAGTGCAAAAGAGAGAGAGAGAGAGAGAGAGAGAGAGAGAGAGAGAGAGAGAGAGAGAGAGCTCTGTTTACTGTATCCATATTAGTTTTCATCGATCACGAGAGACTCGGCAAATCTAACGTCATCGATCAGTATTTCTCTCGACGATGCAACTTTTCCTCTTTATAACGTCAAGAACGGATTGGAAAATCAGAGAGAAAAAGCGAGTACAAAATGTTCTTGATGAGAGAGAAAAAGAAAATGTATTAGTCGAATACATTTTCAACGAAGAACAATTTGTTTCTCGCGATGATATTACTATTGATTGATAAATAATACGTTGCAAAGCAAAGATACGATTTTAAACAAAATTATATTCCTGATTCGACCGACATATTAAAAGATTTTTAACTAAAAAAAAAAGAAAAAAAAATCAATACTAACATTATTTATATATTTATATACATATGTATGTGAAATATTAAAATATTAAAAATTATTAACCAATCAGATTGAATAATAATTTCGATTATGATACATTAATCGTATTTATACTAACTTTAAATTATAAATAGATCTACACACACACACACACACACACACACACACAGCATTATTTATAGATAAACAGATCTATAATTTACAGTGTAATAATATTCTATAATTACAAATACACACACACACATATATATAATCTGTCAATATTTACGATATTATAATTTAACACAAATTATTTTTTATCTTGAACAAGGAGATTACTTATATCATATATCTTATTAAGATAGATAGAAAATAAATTAATGGAATGTTCGAGAAATAGTTCTCGACACAGCGAGGAAATAGAAAAAGAAGAAGTAGAAGTAAAAGTAGAAGAAGAAGAAAACGAAGAAACAAAGAAAGAAAAAAAAAAGAAAAGAAAAGAAAAGAAATAGAAATAGAAATAGAAGAAGAAATCACATTGAGGAAGTAAAATGTAAAAGCATCTTGTTCATTGGTACGACGGTAGCCATTGGGTGGGATTATAACGGACCCTTGGCCGCGACCGCGCCTAGAATCTCTTAGACCATCACGACGTAACTCTACCGCTTATCCGTTACCCACTTTCCTTCTTCTTTTTCTTTTTTTAATTTTTTTTTTCCTTTCTCATCCTCATCCTCATCCTCATCCTCATCCTCATCCTCATCCTCATCCATATCCTCCTTTTCCTCTCTTCCTCTTTAATCCAGCATCCGATATCTTATTCTTTTTATTATTTCTCTTCTATATTACCTTCTTCTACTTGTTCTTTTTCTCCTTGTTATTTTTTTTTGTTCTTTTCCTTATCTTTTTCCTTTTCTTTTTTCTTGTTAAAATTTTTCTTCGACTTCGCGTGGCTGATCGCGAGATCGCAGCGACATCTGGCACGCGACTCGCGAATTTACGCTTAGAAACGTGTGTATATATATATATATATACGTATGTTTATTTAGCTTTGACGATGGCGTAAGTGTGTCCGCATTTGTATAGGTAGATATGTATAACGTGCGTGTATGTCCTTGCTTATTACGTTCTACATGTAAACAGAATACTACACGCACGATAGTCAGACGTCAGTACGTTGCTAGAGTATCATCAACGCCATCTCTTTTACACACTTATCCCGATCAAGCTTTGTCGATTCATTTTTGATAACACAGAAATTATTTCGATTATTCGAACTTCGTACAAACACGCTTTCTTACTTTCTTTATTTTCGATCATCTTTTCTCTTCCTTATTTTATTTCGTTCACCGTCAGATATATATTTTAACGAAAGTAGGAATGAAAAATTATTTTTTACGATAACAACTTCCAATATGTCGAGCCGTCATCGACGAATTTGTAACATTTCGATTTATTCGTAACGTCCTTAGTATCTCACGACGTAAAGCTATTTTTTTATTCTTCTTTTCCTTTCTCTTTCTTTTTCTTTTTTTAATTGATTGATTGATTGATCGATTGATTGATTTATTTATTTATTTATCGATTTATTTATTTGCTTGTTCATTCTTTTGTTTATTTATTTTCTACGCTTTTTATTGGTCCTCCGATAATATTCGGACGAACACGTGATCGTCAATGTCGACTCTTCTGCTCGCCAGACAGCAGCAGCTGACAAGAATCGTAAGCTACGTTAACGGTCTTGAACGATCTCTTAAACCAAAGATCGCAGCTTCCGCATGGAAACGATTTTGACGCGATCTCGAATACTCTTCTTCTTCTTTTTTCTTTTTTCTTTCTTTCCTTTTCATCTTTCTTTCTTTTTCTTTTTTTTCTTTTTCTACCATCTTGCTCTCTCGTTATCACATAACCTTTCCAATCGTTCGGAAACGATTCGCGTTTCGTATTTTGTTTGGATTTTTTTTTTTTTCTTTTCTTTTCTTTCTTGTTTTCTTTTTGTCGAAATACGTTTCGTCTCGTTTCTTCTGTCCTTTCTGTTTTTAATTCTTTCTTCTTTTTCTTTTCTTTTCTTTATTTTTCTTTTTTAGGTTATGTAGAATAGTATGTATACTAAAAAAAAAAAGTTACAAACACGATACACGTTGAATCGGTATAGAAAATAGTATTGATCGTTTAATTGATGACTATTGAGCGAACTCGTAACGTAAATTTTGTAAATCTATTTACGTATTTATGCGTAACATTGAATATTACTGTAAGTAACAACGTAATAATTGTGTCAGATGTACACGAGTATTTACGTATGTATAATATACTTGAAAATGGTCATGTAAAATTGTCAATGTTTTAAACTTTCTAAAGAAGACAAAAAAGATCACTTTGAAAGTTTTAAAATATCACGTAGGAATATATTGAACGTTCTAACTCAATACAATTTTATCAATTTTCATTATCAAATTTATAGTCGCCATTATATCAACGTATTTCGAAAGCAATTTTAGTTTTTGATTGAATTCTATTTCTTCGAATAAAATCAATCCAACGTATATTTTTGCGTGATAGTAACGAGAGAAAAAAATGGACGAAGAAAATTAAAACAATTAAAAAAAATAAGCAAGTATATATATATATATATATATATATATATATATATAGTATAAAAAGAAAATCTATTGTTAACGTATGAAAATAAATTGTCGAGAAATAACCTCATTTTACATGCTACGTAATATATTTATTAGAAATATACTTACTGGTGTTTACTTTTAACGAAGTGAGAAAAAAGAAACGCAAAATATCTATTTCTTCGTGTAAACGATAATATATTATTGTTCGATGTAAACATAACGTTTGAGGTAACACAATATCAATCACGATCGTCTTTCATACTAAAATATATACGTTATTCAACGATTTGCGTATTAGTGACACTTTAAGTAACATATTAGCATTTATAACCTGTAAATTTTATCACTACTCGGTCGCGCTAATAATTTTTCCAGATATATTTACATATATCTATATATTTACGTATATACATATATATCAAACTCATTTTTATAAGTTTATTAAAAAAAAAAAAAAAGAAAAAAGAAAATAAATATACATACATCCATTACCATACGAATAATATTTTACGTTTTCGAATGGTTTGTGCCATTGTTGTATCGAAAAATGACTAATTGAATTTTGGCGCCACTGATTCGAAGTAAATTGCTTTTCGACGAGTAACTTCCTTCTTTTGTTTTGTTTTGTTCTTTTTTTTTCCTTCTATTCTCTAATTGTCTCTCGCAAATTGTATCCTCGTGTTCGTCGAACAAATTAAAATATTTATTATTCGTATATATGTGTATATACATGTACATTATAACAATATTTTATCAAGTTGTTTTATCAAAACATTTATCAGAATATTGACGATGATTTGTATTAAATAATATCGAAAAAAAATGTAATATTTGTGGGAATATATTATATAAACGAAAGAAATATTATGAGACACGGGCCCAGGAAATTCGAGTGCCATTCCTGGCTGAAGATTCAAAAACAGTGAATCTAGAAGTCGGCGTGTCTTTTCCATTAGTGTGTAGTGAATTCGCGTCGAAAGAAGGAAAATTTCGGTATCGTTTTCAATCGGAATTAATAACGTGATATTAACGAATATTACGTATTGAATTTCTTTTTTCTTTCTTTTGAAAAATAACGATGTTCGGTTTTCGTGATGCCAATAGAGATGCGCCAAATTATAATTTTCCAAAGACGAAGTTAAAAAATATAACGTGTGTCCACTGCAAATGTCTATTTATTATACGAGGTAAATTTCTTTTATTTATTTTTCTCAATTCTTTTATTTTGTTTCTTTCAAAGTAGACTCGTCATCAGCTTTTATTTCTTTTTTCTTTTTTTTTGAAAATATTAAGAATTTTCAAAGAGAAGCCGATCAAAATTCGCTTATTTTATTGTTTTTATGTATTTTAGTATAAAATCAAAATATCGACATTAAAACGATCAAATTTGTTAAGATAATGAAGATTAAATTTCCTTATACGTATCAAAGGTTAGAAATATTGTTAGTTTTGTGACAAAAGAATCGATAGACAAAGTTTCAAGAAACGTTTGTAGAGTTTGACGAATGTTTTTTGAAACTGATTATTTCTTTCTTTCTTTTTTTTTTTTTATTTCAGAAGTATTAACAATGCGTGGGAAACAAATTCCTTTGTTATTGGAGTGTGGACATTCGATTTGCTATGGATGCTCAAAGCTATATCCTGAAGTATCTTGCTCGTTGTGCGGTGAACTTGTGCAGGCCAAAGAGAACAAATCTGAATTGTATCCCTTAAATATTTATGCATTGGGTTTGGTTGTCGTTGCAAATCATCAACCTTGTTTATATTTAGAAGAACCCGATATATCTTTCAATCAAACGGTCGTCCAAAAAACGCGACCTTTTCAAATCTCAGGTTTTTAGTTGATGCTGTATATATATACATATACAAATTTTCATATAGTTTTTCAACATTATAGTGAATTTTATTTTTAAAAAAGGTTACTGTCATGAATGTGAAATAGAGGCTACCTTGCGATGTCCACAATGTAATGTCCTTTATTGTCAAACGTGTTATTCGAAGGTAGGTATATAAATGGTTTATATATATAAATTTTTTTGTTTTGTTTTCATTAAGTATCGTAGATTTATCATTTCATTGTTTTGCAGATACATGGAAAAGCTTTACAAAACCATTCCAAAATTCTAATAAATGAAATAACAAAAGATATACCTTTGACAATATTAAGTGTTTGTTCTGATACCTGCATCGAATATGTGGGCTATTTTTGTAATGATTGTCAAATATCTAGTTGTTCGCATTGCATGTTACGTTATCACTCGAAGCATAATCACATCTCATTATTCGAAAGGGTTAGCAGTCGTTTTGTTTTTCTATTTTAATTTTTCTTTTGTAAAAGACAATATTTCCAAATATCTCATAAATTGTATTTTTTTTTTTAGAACGAAGAATTAATGGACGGTTTTACCAAAGCGTATGACGATGTTGCGGAGAGTCTACAACGTGTTCTGCAGACTTTAAAGGTAAGAATCTCCTCTTTATATCTTGTTATAATAAAAAAGGATGATATTGTGATAGGCAATCGTAAAATTCTGTAGATTCTAGAAAAAAAGAGTAATAAATAGATTTATTCTGTTTATAACTTTACATTGCGTTTATACAATCTTGATTTGTTATGATGCATCGCAATAACATTTATCAAATGTTTTTCTTATATGGATGAAATTTATATCTCATATATATATATATTATAAGTAAGGTTCATGTCTATACAAAGGACTATTATAGAAAGTCTTTTATGATAAACATTTAGGTACAATAATATTCAATTAACTGAGCACATTCCGCTATAAATAATTACATAGTAAGCATGTATGACTAGAGAGGGAGAAAATACTTATGAATATCATCAGCCATTTTATACCCGCTCAGATTTCTATAAAAAAAATCAGCTAGTACGATCGATACAAAGAAAAAATTAATTTGATTAGTTATGGAAAGAAAAAGATAAGAAAAAAAAAAAAAATGATCAGAACAAATTTTTCATGATACATACATACATACCTTACATTATTTCATTCGACTTTCTAATAATAAATTGCAAAATTATTATAGTTTTCGTCTAGGTGTAGATGTTTTTCGATATGATAAACAATCTTACTTTTACTGCACAAAGTATACATATTTAAGAATCACGATTTTTCTTTTCCTTTTTCTTTTTTTTTTTTTTTTTTTTTTTTTGAAAACAAATCTTAATGGCAACAAGATACGTATGTATAATACACGTATATAATATACGTTTAAAAAAAGAGCATAATCGATATAATTTAATTTTCCATTCGCAATTAAAAATTATTCACGATTTTTGTTATTGTTATCGTCGATCGGTTTGCCCTTCGCTTTGTCCTTTCTCTCCTGTTGTTTCTTTAATTTTTTTTCTTTTAGCTTAGCTTCCATTTCCTTGAATTTGATCTCTAAATATCGATCGACCTCCGGACCGGTAAAGTCTTCCGGGAATTTCGGCATTATCGGAAGGATATATTTGTATAGACGTTCGTTGAGAACGTACAATTGAGTCGTAGATTCGCACTTGACATTGAACCACCAATCGCAAGTCAATGCAACCTGACTGAAGATGGTACCGTTCGGGCACAGGAATGACGATTTGCCGCCATTAAGGTCGCAGTAATGCCATACCTTGGACAAGGAAAGAAAAAAAAAAAGACGGACAATTTCATAAATCTAATGAAGCGAATTAAACAAGCCGAGAAAAGAAACTAGAGAAAATCGATTTAATTAAATAATTTTTTTCTTACCTGACAACCGGTCGATGGATCACCGAAAAATCCTTTGTAACGTTGCTTCTTACAACTGAATTCGGTTTCCGGAATAACAGCGTAAGCCGGATAATCGACGTTTGGTTTGCCACGAGTGACACCATATTTCAAGGACGGATGATTAATGGTTGGCCGAGAAGTAGAAATTTCGTTTTGTTCGACGACATTTTGTTTTTGATTGGACACCGTCGTTGTCTCAGTAATTATTTGCGGTATTGTAAAACGACTTGGATCTATTATATCGTCGCTAAGATCTTCGGTGATTTCGTAAGAATGTTGAGTCGATATTTCCAATGGATTTTTATTGTTATGATTTTGTTGAGAAATATCTTGGGGTGTATAAGCCGTTTGAAAATGTACGACTTTTTTATCATTGTTTTCATCCGTAAGAGCGTAACTCGATTGCACGGGTAACTTAGGTGTAACTAGACGAAATTCGTTGTCCTTGTAGGAAGGAGTCGATTTGAAATCGTCAACCGTGTAAGCAACAGGTTTAACAATCACTTTAGCTTTGACTTCGTTCACGTAAGAAGATGTCGGTTTTAAACGGTCCGGATCATCCGGTATTAACAAAGACGTTGGGACCGCTGGGAACCTAGATTCCGTAATTACTTTCGGTCGTGTATTTGTACGTAATTTCTGGTAATAATTAGAGGGTCTTTGAATCGGTCTAGTAGTAACAACGGATGGTTGAGGCAATTGTGGGAATTCCTCTATTTTCGCTTTGTGAAGAATGTTGAGTATTTCAATGAGCGTTTTTATACTGTTATCCAAATTATTTTTATCCAGTGTTTCGGGTAGGCGTTCGGTTAATTGAAAACTTTCGATTATTGGATTTAAATTAACAAAATTTAAATTCCTCTGTGGTGTAACGTTGACCGGTTGTCTTCCGTTAATAGGAAGATGAGAAAGAAGAGGAGAAGGAGGAGGAAGAGGAGGAGGAGGAGGAGGAGGAGGAGTATCAAGAACGTTTATGGTTTGTTGGGTACCTTTCGATATTATTGGCTGGGGAATATATCGAAGAGACTCGACGTCTTCACTAGGATAATTAATATCAACGATAGGTTTTCCTTTTGACGATGAACCACTTACGTGATCGTATACGTAATCTTGAGGGTAATTCGTTTGGATAGGTTTCAACCCTTGATTCCTGTTAACGTATTCTCTTGTATTGCCTGTTGAAAGATAGGGTCGAATAGGTCTACCGTATCGACGATCATCCTTTTGTATGTTCTCGTCTGTGTTAGTGTTTGTTACTTCTGCATGTGATTGTTTTTGATCTTGATACGGATTATACGTGGACGATGAATAATAGTCAAGGTGATTTACCTTTGTATTGTATCTTATCGGTATGAAATAATCTGTGTCGCCGTTAATATCGTTTGGATCGTATTGGACGGACGGGACAAATTTTCTCAATTGATTTTGAACGTTGTTGGTCCTGTAATTGTTTAGAATGTTTCTGGTGCCGACGTTGGTTCGAGAGTAAGAGGGTTGATACTGTTGCGATCTTCTTGATGACGTAACTCCGTCGTTCGATGGCACGTTGACAAAATTCTTTCCAGGTATCATTGATTGTACGTTTAGATTATTGTTAGCTGCGTAAAAGGCCATGTACGGTATAAGTCTTCTATATCTTTCTTTAAATTCAGCAAATGTAATTTCCTCTTCACTTTCACCCTCATCGTCTTCGTCGTCCAAGATGGATCGTGTTACGTTCGATTCTGTTGCGTTGCAAGCTTTCATCGATAACTCTGAAACGAGGATAATAAAAATTATTTTTGTTTGTTTTGTTTTCTCTCTCTCTCTCTCTCTTTCTCTCTATATGTATTTTATTATTAATAGTGTATTTATTTTATATATATTTTATATATTATATATACATAATTAAATAAAAAATGAAAAAGAAAAGAGATGACTTTTTATATAACGTTCCTTCGACGTTCGTATGGTTGATAATATTTTGTTCATATTATTTTTTATTTCACCATAACAGAAAATATTAAAATAGCGAGTAAAAGCTTCGATCGCAAATCTTTTTTTCAACCTGGAAAAGATTTTCGAACTACGAGTGATACCGTACGAGAAAATAGAGGGGGATGATACCCCGCTCTCGGTTTAACTTCGAAGCAAAGTTTCTACAACAGTGTTTACTCCCATGAGAGAGAAAGAGAGAAAGAGAAAGATATCAGAGTTTATGAGCTCGAGAGCTATAAGTTTAACCACCATTGCGATTCGATATATCTACTTAATTTTATATTAAAATCGTAGATATTTATTTATATCGATATCCTTTGAAAACTAACGTAATAATAAAATAATTAATTCTTATCAAATCATTTTGATTTATACGACGATGTTCCAACACATGTTCCAAACGATTATCTCCATTGTTTAAATTATATAATTACATTATTCATATTTCGTATATGAGAATTACTTTCTTTTCTTCCTGATTAGAATTATTTTTATGGTCCTCTGATCACGAGAAAGATAGGAAGCTGATACGTTGTTACGTTTTGCATTTCATCGAGTGAAATTAAATTAGAAGGAAAAATATTTGCTACGGTTCCATCCATCCTCCCTTCCTACTTCAATTTTTGCTACGTACTATCTCGCCGTTCGTTTCATCCCCTCTCGGAACGTCCCTTGTATTTCATCCCCCTTTCATTGGGTTGCGATACATATAACCCAGGATTCGCGCGAAAGCTACACGCAAATTCGAGAGGCAGTGAGTTCTTTCGTGAGATATATTCGTGTCAACGTTTCCGAATTTTGTGACTGCTAAAAGCATACCGACTTTTTTCTTCCACCCTTTATATACATACACACACATATATATATATTGATGTGTGTGTGCACGTATATGGCTCTACACAATACACATATATATGTATGTATGTATATATGTATCCATATATGCATATATGTGTATGTTATATATCTTTTTCTCTTTTTCACACACACACACACACTTTAATCGTACATCTCTGTCGAATTTTATTTATTTTCCGCACGGAATACTTTTAAAACGCACACTATGTATATTTGATTTCTACTTTTTTTTACACGACCAACTCTAACTAACCTTTTGACTCTTCTTTCGACTATTTCTATTCTTCCTTACGTAACTTACGAATTCGTTTTCTTTCTTTTCCTTTTTTTCTTTTTTTCGATAGAAATTTTTATCGATCCTAACATCGAGTTTAATCCTTCCAAAACGATTTTAATATTCATTAGAAATTTATACGATTAATTAAATACTCGCTTATTCTTATGTATCTAAATACACTTAACAAAATAACGATATAGGTGTAGATTTCAACGCACTGTCTCGAAAAATTCTACTTTTTTAATACTTTAATAAATTATTTCCGAAACGTTTCGTAGCTTAGGTATTATTACATCCTACTTAGTTACTCATGGGGTGAGAGGGTTTGTTCGCGATTAGAGACACAATGAGGAGGGTTAGTTCGATACCGCACTCCTCGTGTTGTTGTGTCTGCTAGTGATGGATCGTTCTATGCTGTTGGAGAAAATTCGTGAAAAGAGGGATGACCCAGGAGAAAATGTATATACGTTCGTATAAGTGTATATACGTATATACGTACAAGATATATATTTATGTGTACATACGTTCATATATCTATATATTCTCTCTTTTTCTTTTCTTCTCTCTCTCTCTCTCTCTCTCTCTCTCTCTCTCTCTCTCTCTCTCTCTCTCTCTCTCTCTCTCTCTCTCTCTCTTTATCTCTATCTCTTTTGCACTTTTTTTTTTTTAATTCGATGATTCTCAGCGAATAAATAGAGTCATAGTACTTGAATATAAAACTTTCTTATGAATTTAAGATATAATAAAATAAAATTTCCTCATGAATTTTTATAAATCGATTATTTAGTGTCGATGTAACAAACTGCACGATTCTATCTATCGCTATCTTTTTATCTATCTCTATACATTTTACCAACAAAAGTCAAGAAACGAAGTAATCGTTCGGCCATTTTTTATTAATATTCTTTATCTTCTGAAATATATATATATATATATATATATATATATATATAGATAGTTGAAATTAAAAATAGTGTAATGAGATATTATTTCATCATCATGTTATCTTATTATGTTATTGTATTTTATATTATTTATGTTATTTTTAGTTACGTCTATGTATTTCGGAAGATAAAGAATATTGTATAAAAATTACGAACGATTACATTGTTTCTTAAATTTTCTCACTAAGTGTATATACAGGGTGAACTAATAACAATTACCATCTTAAATATCTCCGTTAATTGTTATAACAAAGAAAAATGTTATATACAAAACTTGTATAACACTATAGATTGACATAAGAGGGTGTAAATATTTTTTGCGTGGATGCAGGCGTATAGAAGTTTTCAAGGTCACCTTTAATTTTGTTAAATGAATAATATTCATATATTAAAAAAAAATTTTTTTCTATAACGTGATCGAGGAAATCATGAATAAAATACAACGACTGATGGACACGAGGACGCAATAATAGAAATTCAAAATAATAGAATTCTTTGTCTTTGTAATTGTTAATCTCGGATGACTTTGAATGACCTTGTGTCATAAATGGTTGCCCACTATCGTCCTAAAAAAAAAAAAACCATACGAAATTTTATTAAATTTAAAAGATTAAATGTGACCTTGAAAACTTCCATACAAAGTCTCCACCAACGCAAAAAATATGAACACGATCTTACGTCGCCTTTCGTGCCATAGAAATTTCGTATAAAACATTTTCCTACGTTATCAAAAATATATAACAGAGATATTTAAAATGCTGATAAATTATTAGTCTACCCTATATCTCATTTCCTTTATTTTTCTAATATACTCTCTTGCACGAGAGAACAAGAGGGTAGAATGCCCTATCCATCGAAGTACATCAAAGAGACGAGCCATCAAGGACAGGAAAAGACAAAAAGAGAGAATGTTAGTGACGAAGGGATTGAAGAGAGAGAGAGAGAGAGAGAGAGAGAGAGAGAGAAAGAAGGGAGAAGGGTTTGTGAGAATATTCATCAGTGAAGGAACAAGAGAGTGAGGTATGCCAACACCTCTATTACTCTTTCTCTCATTCGGTTACATAGAGATATAGAATAGAGTGAGTCCAAGCTGGAAATCCAATTCGATTCTGCATGAAATGAGTTTGGAAATTCGGTGCGCGCCGTTTCGCTTTATTAATCCTGTCAGTGCTGCGGAACGTGATTGAAAAATCCGCAAAAGCGCGTGCGGTGGGGCAAGTCTCTGTTCATTTTCACCTTTTCGTTTGTTAAAGAGAGAAAGATGGGTAAGGTGGTTAGGTAGTTAGATAGATAGCTAGGTAGAACGTTTGTTCTGAAACTTTACAAAGCGCGAATAACTCTGTCTCCTTTTCCTGTTATTTTCTTTCTTTTTCTTTTTTCTTTCTTTTTTTTTTTCCTTTTTGTTTTTATTTTTTCATCTTCTATATCTCTGTCTCTCTATGTTTGTCTTTCATTCAGTCTTTCTATGGTTCCCTTAATGTATTTATTTGCATAAGGATACAGGTATAGTCCTTCGAGCTTAGCTAGAGAGTATCATGATTTTTTTCTTGTATCGTATATCCTCATCTCATTCTACCCACTCAACCCCTACATCCCCTATTCCATATGCTCGAGTCTATGCTATTCTTCAACAACCCCTTCTCATCTTCGCGTTAATTCGCTGAGCGTGCGTTCGAGATAATTGCGAGGAGATGTTGAGTTTGTCGCTTTAACGATCCTCTTTTGCCACGATAAAGAGTGAGTCAGAGTTAGAGAGAAAGAGAGAGAAAGAGAAAGAAAGAGAGAGAGAGAGAGAGAGAGAGAACACTTTCCTTTTATCGAGTAATCGCATGTTACGCGTTTTTCTAATCTTTCTCGTTTATGCAAGCTCTGATGCTTTTTCATCGTTTCTTTCGTGACGCGTCAGTTCCTTCTATAAATTTTTGCTTGTCTAATGAAAATAGTTTCGATCGAATAGTACGAAAATAGTTTCGAGACTTTCGCTTTGGATAATTAAGAAGATAATTATTTCTTACAAGTTGTACATATTCGTTAATTAGTTTATTAGTCGCTTAACGCGTTGTTCCCATGTCGTAGAGATTTTCGATGTACTTTCTAGTCCTCGTTGCGTATCGTTATATCACGGTATGATAATTGCACTCTACCTGTATGATATTTACGCGTTACGTAATACGTCATTTTATTAAAACATATCATGAAAATGTTGCTTTAAACTTGTTAAGAGATTTCGTGGTTGGGAGGATGAATTAAAAATTTCTCTGGTTTCTCTCTCTTTTTTTTTCTTTCTCCTAAAAAAGGAGGAAAGAGACTCCTTTTTTATAATAATAATTTATATAATAATTTATTATTAATATATAATAATATTTAATAATAATAATAATTATAATAATAATAATAATTATTATTATTATTAATAAAACTATTATAATAAATAACTATAATAATAATAATAATAATAATAATAATAATAATAGTTTTATTCATTATTATGGTTTTATTTATTATAATAGTTTTATTAATAATAATAATAATAATAATAATAATAATAATTATTATGGTTCTATTTATTATAATGGTTTTAATAATAATAATGGTTTTATTCATTATTATGGTTTTATTTATTATAATAGTTTTAATAATAATAATAATAATAATTATTATTATTATTATGGTTCTATTTATTATAATGGTTTTATTAATAATAATTAATAATATTAATAATATTAATAAAATTAATAAAAATTATTAATTATAATGGTTTTATTAAAATAATAAATTAATAATAATAATAATTATTATTATTATTATTATTATTATTATTATTGTATCACATTCTTCATTTTTCATTTTATTATATATATATATATATATGTATATATATATATATGTATGTATGTAGGTATGTATATATCTATGAATATGAGCTGTTTCGTATGCATTCACATTTTTCATATAAACCATTGCATATGCATTTACTTACGTGCAATTACTTTTATACGCCAGCACGTTTATAAATATGCACATGTTATTCCATTTTTCGGGGGTGGGAAAGGGCCGTTGGGTGTAGCATCCACGTGTAATCAAAACACAAGTGCAACTGCATGCGGGTTTACCTACATGCGTTGGTTTTGCGTCGAATCGTTGTCGTCTACGTCGTCGTCGTCGTCCTCGTCGTCGTCGTCGTCGTCGTTGTTGTTATTGTTATTGTTGTTATTGTTGTTGTTGCCGTTATGTTGTTGCTGTTGTTGTGTTACGTGCATGCGTGCGAGAAGAGTACCGCGATTTTTCAGTTTCACTCATTAAGAACTTTCGTGTGCGAGAATGAAAAATGGTTTTATTTCTGCGTCGTATAGTATTGCTCTCTCTCTCTCTCTCTTTCTCTCTCGTTTTATATATATATATATATGTGTGTATACATACACACACACATATATATCTGTATATCTGTCTATCTATCTATCTATCTATCTATCTATTTATCTATCTAGCCATCCATTTTTTTTATCTCATTCTCTTTCTATTTTTCTATCTCTTTTCTACCATTGCAATAAATTACCTCGCAGCTCGCGGTATTTTTCTCTCTCGCGATTGGTTAGTTTCGGGTTTTTTCGTTTTTCTTTTTTCTCTTTTCTTTTTTCTTTTTCTTCTCTTTCTTTCTCTCTTTTCTCAAACAAACACGCACGTACGCACGCATGTACGCTCACATGTCAACGTTGAAATCAATTGGTTCCAGTCGATATTTATTGAAAGAGAATATTTGTAATTTTTTTTCTTTTTTCTTTTTTCTTCTTCCTTTCTATTTATTTTCTTTCTTAAATTTCTTAAAGAGATGAAAATTTGTTAATCGTGTAATTTGAAGTTTTTGATAAAAATCTATCCTGTATCTACGTCAACGATATTTATTGAGAAAGAATATTCATAATCTTTTCTTTTCTTTTTTTTTCTTTCTTTCGATTTTTCCTTTTTCCTTTTTTACTTATCTTCTTTCTTAAATTTCTCAGAGAGATGAAAATTTGTTAATCGTGTAATTTGAAGTTTTTGATAAAAATGTGTCTTGTATCTATTATCCGTACCATGACGATAATTTGTCATCCCTGGTATGTAGTCTCATTACAAGCGTAAATAATTGTAGACTCGAAAGTCTTTTAGCGATGTTTGCGACGTAATATCTCGTTATTGCGTCCCAACTCACTATACTTTTAATTACAGAAATATTAATACGTGGGTGACCTCCTTCGTCATTACGGCTACTCTACTTCTCTCTCTTTCTTTCATTCATTAACTTTCGTTCTAAAATGCATCCTCACTTAATAACATCCATATTACGATCTATATACGCATGGTACACGGTATATATAATATTTCTACATATATTACAAACGTATTATTAAAATTGATCCGAACGATGCGAGATTTTATTACCATGTAATAAAATATTTTCCTCTCTCTCTCTCTCTCTCTCTTTTTTTCTACAATACTTTTTCTCTTATACATTTTTTTTTTTACTGTACATTATACAGATATATTATAAAGTTATATAGTTTCTAATTGCCGAATGTTTCTTAATCGTCACATGTTAGGTATACGACGTATTATCTTTTTTATTATATAATTACGTATTATTTTGGAAGATATGAATTATTAAAATTTTTCATTTGAAATAGATAGAAGGTAGAATTAAAGGATGGTTGAATGGAACAAGGAGTGTGGTACCACGACAAATGCGTGGGAAAAGCGTAAAAGAAGACAAAGCTTGTACCGGACAAAGGCAGTTTTGAATTCTGTTCGTTCATAAAGTCTATACGTATGCGTGTGTGAGAGAGTAAAAGAGAGAGAGAGAGAAAGAGAGAAAAAGAGAGAAAGAGAGAAAGAGAGAAAGAGAGAAAGAGAAACGTGCTTGTGTGGATTGCGTTGCCACGAGCGAAAACTCGCTCGCTCCAAAAGTCACGCTTTCCCGATATAACGTAATCCATGAGATACCAATAACTGGCAATTAATATTCCGTATCGGGTAACGCCATGTGAATTGCCGCACGAGATTCCGCGTATGTCGTTCGACGATGTTGCGTTTTCCGTACTCGATTCTCGTAAACTCTAAAAAATATTTTTATCCGTAGTTTTCGACGCGTTCTTTCTCGATTATTAGAGGGAATAAAAGTTTCAAGGGGTGGGAGATCAAAAAAGGCAAAGGTCTGAGAATAAAAGAGAAAAAAGGAAAAGAAAGAAAAATATACGAAAAAAAAAAAACAAACAAACAAAAAAAAAGAAAGATTTCAAATCAATACTCTCGGGACATTTTCGTTCGATTTATTTCGAAAGTGTTTAAACTTGTTTATCTTTTGGAAAGTTAATAAACAAAATTGATGACCTCGTAGGAAACTATTATAATTAGCGGATCGTCGTAATCGTTTTTATATGGTATATATATATATGTGTGTGTGTGTACATAAGTCTATAATAGACGTGTACGTATTTTCTTCTTAGTTTCGAATATCTTTTTGTTATTATTATTATTTTTTTTCTATTTATTTATTTCGAAAGCGTCTCCGATGTGGAAACACGCGATAAAGGAGAAGCGTGCGATCCACATGTGAGCAATTAAGCTTATTGACGTGCTCGCGAGACGAGCCTCTCACCGATCGTTGGCTATTCGAATAGAGAACGTCGAGAGAACGACGACTATCGCGTGTTGCGTGTAATTACCTTCGTTGCGACGCGCCTACGTGTTAACCCCTTCTCTTACCCTCTTTCTTCACCTCTCTCATCCCTTCCAACATGTATAGTCCATGTTTCTATACGAGGTGAGAGAAAAATAGAGAAAAATAGAGGAAAAGGAGATAAAGGGAAAAGGGAGAAAGAGTTAAGGAATGAAATGAAGAAAAAGTAAGACAGGAGAGAGAAAGAGAGATAGATAGATAGAGATAGAGATAGAGATAGAGAGAGAGAGAGAGAGAGAGAGAGAGAGAGAGAGAGAGAGAGAGAGAGAGAGAGAGAGAAAGGGAGAAAGGGAAATAGAGAGAGAGAGAGAGAGAGAGAGAGAGAGAGAAATAGAAATAGAGAGAGAGAGAGAGAGAGAGAGATAGAAATATATATATATATATATATATATATATATATAGAGAGAGAGAGAGAGAGAGAGAGAGAGAGAGAGAGAGAATAGTATAGTAAGTTTTTCAGGGTAGAAACGCGTTCGTAAGTGTCGCTCGTTAGAACTCACCCCCTCTTTTCTACCCTTTCGACTTTTCTGCCGCACTCTGGTAATTCTGCTTTTGCCTCGGTTTAAATGGCGGCTAGATATCGAACGCACAGTGAGGAGAAAGAGAGAGAGAAAGAGAGAGGGAGAGAGAGAGAGAGAGAGAGAGAGAGAGAGAGAGAGAGAGAGAGAGAGAGAGACTCGTAGGAGGTGGCAACCTCTCGCATTTCACGTATCACGACTGGGTGAAATCTAGGAGAGCGCCAGGTTTTTTTTTTTTTTCTTTTTTCACGGCATTTAATTAAAGCCGGAAAACGAGCCACGTAATGACACTCGATCCACGTGCCCGGCATGATTCCGCCAAAGAGCTCTTCGGTACTACGAGTCGATTTGGTTTTCGTTAGGTTTGATTTCCCGGTTAGTTACCTCTGTGAACGTAGGAAAATTATTCTTCGTCGTGGCTCTTTATTCTTGATCTCCATTAGAAGAGGAATTAAAAGAAGAACAAATTGAAAGAGAACGTCGATTAGGTAAAGATAGAAAGAGAAAAATGAAGATTCGAATAGAGAGAAAGAGAGAGAAGTATATGGATAAATTTAATTTGACAATAAAGTTTAAATAAATGAATTAGATCGATCAACTGGTATGGATCAGTCGAATAGAACTGTTGTATCACGTAGAATAAATTCTATGAACGTTGATACGTCTAGTTAGGAAAAGGATGTTCTTTAGTAGTAAAACAGAAAAAAGAAGAAATAAATGAATGGAAGAAAAAAAGTGAAAATAAAAAAGAGATGCAAAAAGAAACAAAAAAGGGAGAAAGAAGGAACGACGCTCGTCATTGGACCAACTTAAATATATTATTGTTTCAAGAAATTTCTCTTCTTTCTGTAACTCTAACGAAATCTAACGAAATCTAATGAAATCTAATGAAATCGTTTTTCGATTCGTTATTTTCAACATTTCCGTAAGGAGCTTGGTAAAAATATTATGAGTCTATGTGAACTATTAATATATAGCATCGTACATACATACATACATACATACGTGAGTACATATGTGAATACAAATGTGAATACACATGAGATAGCTGTTCTTGTACGAGACACTGGAATATCGTTTGCATAACGATCGTTTCGTTCACGTTAAATTCAGGTAGTCGAATTCTCGAACGGTCAATTATTCGAGCATACAAAGGTAAAGGTTGAAACGTACATCGATGATGATCGCGAACCCCAAACCCGAGCTCGAGTTTGAGCCCGAGGCTAGATCGTCCCGTCGGTTGGTAAACGAACTTTAGATAAACGTCGATCTTTCTAGCTCTTTTTTTTCTTTCTTTTTTTTCAACGAATATTATTTTTCTTTTGTAACTGCAAGAGAAAGAAAGAGAGAGAGAGAGAGAGAGAGAGAGAGAGAGAGAGAGTACAAAGAAACGAAGTTTTTCGTTTCGTTCTTGGTCTCGTACGAACTATATATTTCGATTATTCATTTTGGATTCTCGTGGGGAGATATATTTGTAAAATTTTACGACGATCGACTGATTTTGCTCGATTGTATCGTAGGACAATGTGTTATCGATTAAGCGGTTGAAGAATACAGAGATAGACAAAGAAAGAGAGAGAGAGAGAGAGGAGGGGATGGATGGAGAAAGTGAGGGGTTGAAGAGAAATGAAAAAAAAATTCACAAAAATTAATAGAACGTAAATTCAACTTTTATATTACACTATACTGGACTAACATACACTACACTATACTAATCTTTATATACTTGTCTCTCTCTCTCTCTCTCTCTGTCTGTCTGTCTTTCTTTCCTTGTATTCATATAAAAGGATAACTCATCGTCTCTGTTTTTTCTTTATTTTTGTCTATTGTCTATTTCGTCATTAAGAAAACAAGAAAAAAGGAGTTAACAAATGAAATAGAAACGTGAAAGAAATATCGATTAAAAGTTCATAGATCTAGATATTTAATAACGGATCAAATTTTGACTGAGTTAACAATGCTCTGTATTATTTTGGGCGAATTGAATCGTACGTATTTGTAGAGAGATGAGTTGAATGGAAAGGAAAAAGAGGGACATAGAGATAGAGAGAGATAGAGGGAAAGAGAAGGGAGAATTGTACGATTCTTACGGACGAATAGTTTGGATGGAAAATCTACAAACGTTTAAATGTCAGTGCTTAACGAAACGCAATCACGATTCCATTTTGCTCGATCATATACCTACAATAACAACGTGGTGCTTGGCAATTTAGCAATAACAGTTTTTTGATTCATTGAATATATATATGTGTGTGTGTTGAACGTATTATATACATATATATTGAACATATTATTTATATAATATATATTATATATATATATATATATATGTTGTACGTATTACATACTTATATATATTATATATACTTATATATATATGTATATAATACATATATATAATCTATGTAAATAATTACGTAGATATATATATATGTGCACTGAAAATATGGGATAGTTAAAATAGATTTATAAGAGCTTTGAAACTAAAAAGATTCAATATAACGTAGGTACGTATCATTTTCAGGTTAATCGTTTTTGTGTTTTCCAGGGAGAGACTTAGTGCTTTTGTAACTCTTAATTACAAAATATTCATTTACGAGTATTCTCTCTCTTTCTCTCTCTTTATTTCATCCTCTCAATTTCTGTACATTTATTCCCGCAGGAGGCTATTATAAACTCGCCGAATAGCGATTCAAAGTAAAGCTTATTGCGTACTAATAATAAAGCATTTTTGATTATGTTATGGTTTGAATTTCGAAGAGAGAAAAAAAGAAAAAGAAAAGAAATGAAAAAGTGAATTATCGGAAATTATGAACGATTTTTCTTCTTATCATATGTATATATTCTATTCATATGTATATAGATAAATACTAATTACTTTATCTTACTCGCATGATATACATTTAATTCTAATTCCTTTGAAATTGCTTTGTGCTTATCCGTGCATCGTAAAATTCAATAATCTAATTTCTCGTCGTATTAAGTGCTTATAAGTGCGACGTAAACCGTTAGAAAATCTATAGATAGAGGATAGAAACGAGTAAGATCTCTCGTAAATTTTATAAGCTAAGGATTTATTAAACTGAAGAAAAAAAGAAAAAAAAAAGAAAAGTGATAATTATTATCGAACCTTTCAACGTTACGTTATGAATCACGTTTCTACGAAATGAATAATTTGAATCGTTGATAGTTCGAGCATAGTCGTCGGACACATTCAATTGGGACAAACAAACGATTTAATTATAATACATCTATATTAAAGTATTAACGCGGTATTATTACTGTTTATTAACGTTTCCATATAATCGCGAGTTGTTCGAAAATATTAATTTATAACTAAAATAGCTTCGAATTATCGTTATAGTTGATAGAATATGTCTACCGTGAAGTTATTCAAAATTGAGCTTTGCTATAACTAATATGTAATATATACATATATATTATAATTATATGTATAATAATATTTTATATAATTTTATTACATTCTACTTTTCTATCTTTTATTTTTTCATTTTATATATGTATAAAATTACATATATTATAATAACTTTAAGTTCGATTTGGAAGATCTCTCTCTCTCTCTCTCTCCTTTTCATTTATTATTATTATTAATATTATTATTATTATTATTATTGTTGCTGTTGTTGTTATTGTTATTATTATTATTATATCTCCTTCCCCACTGGTCCACCATATTTAAGCTTTCCATTCGATCTCGTTTGCAATGACCAAAAGGAAAACTTTATATCTACGGATTAATCGGCAAATTTCCAGAAAATACGATTACTCGAAATGTAGAGCTTTTCCCGGGTGCTTTTCTCGCCGTACTCTTTTCCATGTCGCGTAATCTATAACGCACATAAATTTTTCAGAGTTTCAAATGCGCCGCTCGACGGTTTATCGAGCGTTGAATTAATTGATTTTGCTGCACTGCCGGCGAGCAATGTCAGTACGAATATACATATTCGTTTGAATTTTAGGTTGCTCTCTATGAAAGATACGTGTGTATGTGTATGCATGTATGTATGTATATGTTTGAAAGAGGGAGAAGAGAGAGAAAGAGAGAGAGAAACACGTGCGTTAGATGCATCGCCATTTTCTATTTATGCCATTTCAATTTTCTATTTACCTTTAGCAATCGTTTCTTCATCGATAAGTAATCGTTGAAAACGAAATGAAAACCTGATTCATATCGTATGCATCTATTCATCTATAGAAATTTTCGAAAACCAATAGTTAATAACGATCAAGTCCTTCGTTAAAGGATCATAAAATTATCTGTAATATCATCATACCTATAACAGATCTACGATCGTTCTCGAGTACGTTATTACGATATAAGTTGGAAAAGAAGACGAGAGAACGAGGAGGATACTTATGGAATAATAATCGACATACTCGATTCGTCGTAAAAAAATATTAATGAAAGTTGATTTAACCTATGAGAGAAGGGAAGAAAAATAGAACAAAAAAAAAGAAAATTGTAAGTAAAAGCGATTAAACAAGAGAGAATAAAAATGAAAACGAAAAGAGAGAAGAAAGAACGAACGAGAAGAAAATCAAACGGAGAATAAAAAGAAAAGAAAATGACGAAGAAGAAGAAGAAGAAGAAGAAGAAGAAGAAGAAGAAGAAGAAGAAGAAGAAGAAGAAGAAGAAGAAAGTGAAACATTAAAAAAAGAAAGAAAAAAAGAATAAATTAAAAATACGTCTGACGTATTTTAGGGTCTGACACGATCGCGTAAGAATGAAGGTCGAGTTGATTAAAATCAATCGGGCGTCCCTTCATGAGGGTCACATGGGCAATGAGTGGAGGGATGAGTTCACTCTCTCATATACCATTACGATCCATTGCGTTGAGTTCTTTAGCAAACACGATATGCAGATGTCTTTCAAAGCGTAACGCATCGATGGAATGGTATCATCGTTTGCTCGGCGGGTCAAAGGATGCCATCGATGGATTGAAACTGTCCAGGTGTTATGATCGGAAATGAATAAGGTGTGTGCGGGCGTCAGCTAGTCCCTCCCCCTTTTCTCCACCTGTCCTCCCCCTTCCCTGCCCAGTTTCCTCGCCCTCGTCCCCCCACCTCCGCCTACCTCCGCCCTCTACCCACAGTACAACTTCAACTAGAAAGAGGGGCTTTCGTCGATCGATACAAATTGGAAATATTCGTTGAAATGGAAAATTATAGTCGGACGTGGGGCTCTTAATACGATTTACAGAGGGTCGAGAGGGATGAGTAAGGGTGGGAGTAGCGTGGGGCGGGGTTGGTAGATGGGGGGTGGGACGGATGGGACTGGTTTCCCGCGAATTTCATTCGAGATCGTATATCGCAAGCTCGATTTTGTTTGCGCTTTTCTTGTCGTTGTTGCTGTTGGTTTTTTGTCTTGTTTTTTCTTCTTCTTTGTTTGTTTGTTTCTTTTTTTTTTTTTTGCTTTTTTATTTCTTTTTTAAATCGTTGATTAAATAAAATATCGCTTACGTGACCTTTCGAAAGTTCGTATTTTCTTTTATTTATTTATTATTTTTCCGAGCCATCGTCTACTAGTTCGCTTAACTCCATTGATATTTTCAAATTCATTGACTTTTCAAGGATATAAAGTATTGTGGGGGATGGGGGAAGGAGAAACTCACATAAACGTGGTATATATCAATTTGGATGCAATTTTGTTTCCAGTAAATTGATTTCTCTCTCTCTCTCTCTCTCTTTTTTTTATTTTTAATATTATTTTATTTATGATTTATATTTCTGATATTTTTATTTCTAAAGAGAGACAGAGAGAGAGAGGGGATGGGAGATAAATGCGGTGAATTTTTCGTTTTAATATTTTACGTAAATTAAGAAAATTTTATTGATGTTAATCTTTTTAAGGATTAAAATTCGATTGGTATGAAAGTGCATTGAGATGCATCGTCGATTGGTGGGGGAAAAAGAGATGCCCAAATTGCATCGAACGGGAAACGCATTATTATTATTATTATTACTATTATTATTATTATTATTATTAATATTATTATTATTAGTATTGATATCATCATCGACATCATTATTATTAACATTACTAAAACACCGTTATCGTATCGCGTTTATTCGTGAACTGGAATATTTTTTGCATCGAAAGAACTTTTCCCCTTGGTGTTACGCATTCGATCATTATCTTGCCGAGAGATATGAAATTTCTTCCGCGAAATATATGTATTCAGATACTCCATTTTTTGCATATATATGTGTATGCATGTGTGTGTGTATGTGTACATGTTTGCTGGTAGAAACACACTTCGACTTACGAGCATAATCAAGTCTCGTTCGAATCATGTTTCGAGGATCTTCGTGTTCAGTTATACAACAAAAAAAAATATATTTTTGTCAATCGATTATGGAAGAGAAATGTAACGAAGAGTGTTTACATTTCGCGGGTTTTTTCATTTTTTTATTTTATATATATATATATTAATATATAAGCTTATAGATGTGTATATATAAATATATTAATATATTTATATCAATTATTTTATATATATATAAATATATAAATATATTATATATTTATGTACTTAATATATTGGCTCGATAATAATCGATAAGTAATGTAATTTGTTATAGATTTATATTTTAATGAATAACATTAGTTGTTTGAAGATGTTTGACATTTAATATTTAAATAAATAACACTATATGTATAATATCGTATTATAGATGATTTTTTAGTATCAAAATAAAAGTAAATTTTATATCCTACGTTAGTATTATTAAATAAATAACATTGTGAAATACGTCGTCTAAAGAAACGACTTTTTACTATTTCATGTTTAAATAAACGATTATTTTTTTTATTTTTCTGAATATTAAAAATCACGGACATTACTTATTGCGATCAAAGTCAATGAAATAAATCATTCGAATGGATAAATTTATTCCAATAATATATTCCATTACTTCAAGGATTAAACGTCTATATAAAAAAAAAAAAAAAAAAAATAAAAAAAATAAAAAAGTAAAAAAACGAAAAAAGAATTTATAAATCATATAAGATATACCACGAAGATAATTAATTTGATATAAAATGATAACGTCGTTGTGGTTTGGCATGCGTTGAAGTTAAACGAACTTGCTGAGTAATACTGTGAAACAAATAGGATTATATTTTATCCAGAAATTCTCATCGTGCAAAGGACAAACTAATAGTACATACACAGATTGGTACGTAAGCGAAGACGTGTCCTGGGTAATCATGTCGCGTGTTCATTCGATGTTACCTAAGAAGTTTCTTGTCGTACGAGACGTGAACCTATCTCCCGAGAGGGATGAACGAGCAAACAGAAGGAAGAGGGGTAGGAGAAGGGAAAGGAGGAGGAGGAGGAGGAGGAGGAAGAGGAAAGAGGACAGAGGATTGTAGAAAAGGACTCGTTGAAAATCCACGTGTTTTGCTAATTATTCCTAATCGACTCGTTTTCCTTGTTAAACTCCTCTCTTAATGCCTGAGATTTCATTTCTATGCGTTCTATTTCACGTTCTCTCTGGAGATTACTCGTGTCGTTATCTCGTTAACAATGATTAACGATATTCTTGATAATTAACTTTTGAAAAACTTTTCTTCTGTCTCATCTCTTCCACTCACCCTCTCGAATTATTTTCTTATATCGTTAAATCGTTAAAATTGTATCGATTTTTTTTTTTTTTATAAATATGTATTATGCGAATTTATATTATGTATATATTATATAGAATATATATGTGGTATATATATCATATATATATATATATATTGTATAATATATAAATATAATATATATTTTATTTTTATTTCATATCCGATATTAAATAGACCAGAGTATTATGTATTAAAAATTTCAAACGATCATAAAGCGCACGCATAAAATTTGTATATAAATTTCTTCACATTTTTTTTCTTTCTTTTTTTTTATTTTTTTATTTTTTATTATTCTTTCTTGCTTCTTTCTTATTAGCAATTCTCGAAAATCTTTTATCCGTCCGATATATAATTTTCACGAATCTCTTTGTGGTCTGTTAAAAGAGAAAGAGAGAGAGAGAGAGAGAGAGAAAGAGATAAAAGTTCAAAGGATAAACTGTGCATTTATCTCAAGCGCTAGATAGTTAAGGCATCGTTTAATTTTTTTCTCTCTCGAGTGGTCTTCTGCAAGAGGCGCGACTATACCAAAGTAGAATTAAAATTCACACGTACTTATACACGTAGAAAAATATTTCGTGAGAGAGTGCTTTGAAATGTAGTTTAATTGAAATTAACGAAGATTAAATCGTGCAATCGGTTCTTCTTTCTTTCTTTTTTTTTTCTTTTTTGTTTCTTTTCTTTTTTTCTTCTCTTTCTTTTTTTCTATCACACGAAATCGCGAGAGAGACACAAACGTTTCTTCGTTTATTCTAGTTTCTTTTTTTCTCTCCCTTTTTCTTTTTTCTTCTAATTTTTTTTAATTTTTATATATATCTATATGTACATGTACATATACACGTCCCAACATTGTAATTATTATTACGTTCATCTAACAAAAAAAAAAAAAAAAAAATTTCGGGAAACTTGAAAACAATAACGTTGTAGACTTTAATGCAAGAGAAGGATGTTCTATATATTACGAAGAGTTAATAACTCTATAAATGGCGAATATATGTTATTGCTTATGTCGCAAAGTTTGCCAATGTAATCAGTTTAAACAATGTTTATAACTTTATATCGATTTTCAAATGTTAGAAAATTTATCGATTATTGCCGGTGAACACACACATATATACACACATACACACACAATTACAGCGTATTTGAATGAAGAGTGTATGAAAGAGTTAACTTGTTCATTATATAACATAATCGATCTTCTACGAAAGAAAATAATCGATAACTTAGGAATCTTATAATTTTTAAGCAGATTTATACGTGATGACGTCTTTCGTATCTTCAGATTAAATAATGAAAGGGTATAAAGATAGTACTAGGTATGTAGTACAACAATCGAAAGAAAAGAAATTCGCATAATTACAAGGTAGAGACGACGACGAGTGGTGTACTTACACGTACTATCTAACCCTGTTGAAGGTTTGTCGAAGGTTGTATGGGACATGATAGAGTAATCGAACGATTTAATGTAAACAGTTAGATAGTAAAATAAATAGAATAGATTGAATTATATCAGAAGATGAACGATAAATTGATGCGAAAGGGTTAGAAAGAGAGAGTTAGATAGAATCGGCACTATGAACGCGAATCGAATGATTTTGATCAAGTTTTTTCATCTAGCTAATTACGAAAATATTTATATTATAGACGAATGGAAAAAAGTAACATTAATCAATACAAAATTTATCATCGAAACGAGAATTAAATCATAATGATTATAATCTCTTTAAATAATTATAACGAATTTCTTTTCCAAATAAAATACAGAAGAAAAAAAGAGAAATCAATTGATCCAAAAATCGAATATCATCGAATCGAGAATAAAAATACAATAATTACGTTCTCTTCAAATAATCATAACGAATTTCTTTTCAAACTAAAATACAAAAAAAAAAAAAGAAATCAATTGATCCAAAAATCGAATATCCTCGAATCGAGAATAAAAATACAATAATTACATTCTCTTCAAATAATCATAACGAATTTCTTTTCAAACTAAAATACAAAAAAAAAAGAAATCATTTGATCCAAAAATCGAAAATCATCGAATCGAGAATAAAAATACAATAATTACGTTCTCTTCAAATAATCATAACGAATTTCTTTTCAAACTAAAACACAAAAAAAAAGAAATCAATTGATCCAAAAATCGGAAATCATCGAATCGAGAATAAAAATACAATAATTACGTTCTCTTCAAATAATCATAACGAATTTCTTTTCAAACTAAAATACAAAAAAAAAAAGAAATCAATTGATCCAAAAATCGAATATCCTCGAATCGAGAATAAAAATACAATAATTACATTCTCTTCAAATAATTATAACGAATCTCTTTTCAAACTAAAATACAAAAAAAAAAAAAGGAAAAGAAAATCAATCAAGTGATCCAAAAATCGAATATCATCGAAACGAGAATAAAAATACAATAATTACGTTCTCTTTCGAACAATTATAACATGAATCTCGTTTTTAACTATAAAGTAGAAAAAAAATGGAAAAATTAACGGGACATAGTTGGAACTGTTAAAATAGAGTTCATCCTATGAAGATAGATAGATACATAGATAGATAGATAGATGGATCGATAGATAGATAAATCGATAGATAGATAGATAGATAGATAGATAGATAGATAGATAGATAGATAGATATGTAGATGGTTGGATATAGATATAGAAAGAAGAATCTCGAGGACGTCATATCGAACTAAGTTTAGTTTCGATTCCCTATGGTCATTCGGCTATCGGGTTTCATGTAGAACACTCGGTTCACTAGAAGAAGGGGAGATGTACCTTTTGTAGTAGTAGTAGTAGTAGTAGTTGTTGTTGTGTTGTTGTTGTTGTTGTTGTTGTTGTTATTATTCTACGTTGCGGAGGAGCTCTCACCTAAATACAAGAACTCGTAGTTTCTGTTACCTTTCTTCTCATCGTCCCTTCGTGTTTGCGGTTGCTTTCTACTTCGCTTATGTATTTCGCGGCACGAATATATCCGATACACTCTTATGTACAACGTATGAGAAAGAGAGAGAGAGAGAGACGAGTTATAGATACTCCTTAGAGGTGTATAGTTGTATAACTAGAAGTTTCCTATGATGTCTCTCGAAGGTATTACATACACCAAACCGGTCATTGTCTTGGGAATAAACCATTGTGAAATCGTTATAAATATATAACTGCTTCCTTTATTCTACTATAGGATAAAGAGGATAAATTTGTCATTTGTCACACCATAAATATGTACGACGTGTATTATAATTGGTTTCACGTGATTTAATCGGTTTTAATTTTATCCGATTTTTTTCATTTCTTTTCTTTTCTTTTCTTTTTTTTTTTTTTGTTTGTTCGTTTGTATTGTTTTCCTTTGATTATTATATTGAATATATATGTGATATATGTAATATATAAATATAAACAATATATATAATATATAATGTATATCAATAAATTATGTATATATATATTGTATAAAATATATTGTTTTATATATTATATTATGTGTATTATATAATATATAAATAGAAAATATATATAATTTATATTACGTATATAATATAGACATTTTTATCATTATAGATATATCTATTTAAAAAGTTACTTTATCTCTCTCTCTCTCTCTCTCTCTCTCTATATATATATATATATATATATATATATATATATATATATATATGTATTTATATTTTTCACAAAATAAAGAGACACTTGTACGTTTCAATATCTACGCGATAATGATGACATCGAAAAAAAGGGATGGAGAAAAAAAGAAAAAAAAAAAAGAAAAGAAGGATTAAAAAAGGAAAAAGAAAAAGTTTCAGTTTACCATAAGAAGAACAAATCGTAGCTTAAAGGTAAAAATTACAGTAGTAGTAAATGCTGACATTATTTATGAGAGAATATTATAGACATAGCTGGGATCATACAACGGATCGAATGTAAATAACCAGTGGGATTTAATTCATACCTATGCACCTATGGATACCTGCATGTATCTTTCTATATACATATATATATATATATGTATGTATGTATATTCGCGATAAGAGTCAGAAGCATTTTATTCATCGTCGACGTATTTTTGCATCATTTCCATGGCATCAAGGCTTGACGTATTAATGTGTCAACACGATTGTCGTTTAATTTGACGCAGATCGCGAAAATGGCCACATCCACGATATGAGAGAAATAGAGACAGAAAGAGACACACACACACAGAAAGAGAGAGAGAGAGAGAGTATGTGTATGTATATTCGTGCGAGATAGAAAGAGAGAGAGAAAGAGAGAGATCGTACAGTTTACGCTTTGTTTAATCGCATGCGGAAAAACGACACTGCCTCTTTCAACCCCTTCTCCCTTCTCCCGTCCCTTTTTTCCCGTGGCTGTCGCGTTTCGTTGTACTTTTATTTATTTCATAACGAACGAAAAATGACGAGCTGAAAGGTAAACAACAGCGTTGAAAAACTGACGTATAACTAAACGCGATCGCCTCTCTACCTACGTTCGGACTTCTACTGTTAATTAGATTTTATCGGATTGAAGGATACTAGGTTTTATTCTAAAAATATCCAAGACGTCGAAATTTCGTTCTGGAAATAATAAAAAAATAAAAGAAAATGTAGGAAAAAGGAATAGAAAGGGATTAGACAAAAATTCGAAAAAAAAAAGAAACTTACGAGTCCGTTCGATACAATTTACATTTTTGTTTATCGATTTATTTAATTACTATTTCTTCGATATTTGTTTATTCGTTATCATTAAGCAATAGAAATTCATTCGATTATTACTTTTCTTTTTTTTCTTTTCTATTTGACGAACATGAAATGAATCGTTAATGAAATGCGTTTGAAAGAAAAGAGAAAATAGAAAAGATAAGGGAAAAAATGGTAAGAATCTTTGTGCAAATGTTATGAGAAAAAGATGAGAGATACAAATAGAGAGAGAAAGAGAGACAGATAGAGAGAACTAAGAGAGAGAGAGAGACAGAGAGAGAAAGATAGATAGATAGATGAGAAAAGAGTAGCTGATAGTTGCAAAAGAAAAGACATCGGAGTTCGATGGAGCAAGAATTTTCTAATTGCATTATAAAAAGAGACTCCTTAAAGATTCATATTCACTCTAATTGGCCCAGCTCTACCTTCTTCTTTCGAAGATTTCCAACCCCTCTGTCTTTTCATCCCCTTCCACCAATCAATTCTTACAATTTGCATCTTACTTCGTGCAAAGTTTGCTTTGTGCTAACGATCGCATCTTCGCCTATCCGAATCGAAAACCTTTTTACTCTTTTTTTTTTTTCTTGTTCTTCGTCTTCGTCTTAGATGTTGGATGTTTCCGCGATAAAAAAAATTTGAGAGAGAAAGAGAGATGAAGATAAAATAGATGCTTTTTCTTGCTTATAATTAAATATCATTCTGGTTGCTTATATGTTCTTTTCATTTTTCGAACTTATTTATATATAAATATGTTGTATTTTATATCTGTTAATCTTTTAAAAAAATTGGATTATTTATTTCAATGAATATTATTATTATTATTATTATTATTATTATTATTATTATTATTATTATTATGTTATTAATTAAAGGCAACCATGAATATTATTATTGTATTTTAAATTAAAAAAAATTATTATAAAATTATTAAGTATATATATATATATATAAAATTATTGAGTGTATGCGTGTGTATGTATATTGTTGAAATTTTTATTATTTTCGATTCTCTATATCAAAATAAATGAAAAGAAAAAAAAAAAGAAATATTATAACATACATACATCAGAATTAATTACTTCATATTAAAACGTAAATACGTCGAAGAATTAATCGTTATTGCATAATACAAGCAACAACACAAAATAATTTAAATTCTACATAAATAAATAAATAAATAAATAAATAAATAAATAAATAAATAAAAAGATACATTTAAAAATGATTTATCTACATATGTTACAATAAAAAATTCTTACATATCCGTAAAAGAAAAGAAGATAAATTAAATGAAGACAAAAAATGAAAGACAATGAAAACATCGATCATGAAAGCAATATTTTACGTACATACACACGCACACATACATACAGATATACAAAATACAGAGCAGTACTTGTTACAAACGATACAACTTTATGATCCTAACGTATTTACATATCCAAAGCGTGATATCTGTTTTGATTACCATTGAAATGTTTCGAAAATATCGCGTAGATTTTATTGATATCGTAAATCGTAGTACGTAGTAAGTTTTAACTGGGACAATGTATAGTTCCTCGTAATATGAACTGTTTCGATGTATGAAGAACATGACCTTGTTTTTGTACATCAATAAAAGACTACGTATGGATCGGTGTCTTTGTCAGTCTCGTTCTAATTGTCGAAGGACCTACATCGTTCATTTTCTAATCGTATAAGAAAATCACGCACGAGTATAGGTAAACTTTGAAAGAAATATATTATATATATATATTTATAATATATTATATATATTTTATGTTATATATAAATATTAAAATAAGTAAATATTTTATATGTATATTATGTTTATATATATATTAATATTTATTATGTACATTATATTTTATATATATTATATATTCATGTATATATATTATCTTTTTTTAACAAATAGGAAAAATAGCGAAGCTCCAATTAAACATTTAATTCGATTAATCTGATTAATATTTATTATTTTAATATTAGGGTACATTAATTCGAGATTATACATCAGCCATAATAATATTGAAAACATTAAACGTAATAATAATAAATATTATATCGTTAATTAGATCCGATTATATATTTTTATTAATGCATATTACTACTACTACTACTACTATTATTATTATTATTATTATTATTATTATTATTATTATCTTCTTTTTTATACGACCGAAGTTAATCGTGGCAAACAATTTAATGCGTTCGACATGCATCCATGTCATATGTACGAACAAATTTAATTTCTGGATCGTTACGACGTTAAATAGATATTTTCAATTATTCATGAAAATTGACAATTTCCTGACTCGACGTTACATCGATATGATAGGTCGTCGTTAATCGTCGTCACGAACAGGTTTACATGCCGTTTAACGTCGTTAACCCAATTATTTAATCGTTCAAACGTTTAACATTTTTTTCAAGGCACACGGCGAACGAGATTCGTAGACGTTTCATTTCTCTCCGTGTTATATACATTTATTACTTCTTCCGCATTGATCTTATGTAAAATGTTTTCACATATAATATACATATACATATGTATACATACATATGTATATATACGGACCATTTATTTCGAAAGTGCTGTAAATCGATTTTTTTGTTTTTGTTTTTTAATGAGATATAATTTGTGATTAATTTAATGTAAACTTTAAATTTAGAATTGTTTGATATCTTAATATTTGATATATATTTAACATCATAAAAAATGCCAATGTTTTTTTTTTTTTTTTTTTTTTTTCAATTAAAAATTATCCGATAAAAGAAATCGCGTAGCGACAAAATTATGAAAGTCGACTTAAATTCAATTTCGATAGACATATACAAAATATATTTTAAGCGATATTTAATTTTTCGTCAATCGAAATTAAATGATTTTTACATTATTTATAAAAATATAGCCCGTAAATATATATGTAAGTATATATATTATTTTAGTTAAATTCAAAAAGAAATTTATATAATCAGATTACATATTGATAAATTAATAGAAATAAATTACCAGACTCGAATAATTAATTTATATTTTTTCAAACTAATATACTAATCTTTCATTTTCTCGAACCAACAAAAAATGGATTTGTACCACTTTCAAAATTAATAGTCCATTTATTTATGTATTTATTTATTAATTTGTAAACGACGATAGATGGATCAACATATTTCTAATATTCAACATTATTATCTACTTTTTCCAGAGAAAGTCGAAATGAAACTTTTATCTGGTTGATCCTCCTCCTCCTCCTCCTCCCACTCCTGTTTCTTCCCCCTCCACCACTACCTCTCTCTTTCCCCTCTTCTTACTGTAGATTTCCTTGGAATTTAATTAAGTAAGACCGTGTAATTATACCTTATACGTTGTTTCATAGTCGAAACATAAGTTGCAATTTATTCAACAAGGCTTGACGGAAAGAAGAATTTGTTATCTCTCATAGAAACGTTCGTCAACATCGAGTCGAGAAAGTCGAAAATAAACGTGGGAGATCGTTTTCCTCGTTGTATCATATATTATACATATATATAGATATGTATGTAGATAGGTACAGTATATTTTAAAAGTAAATGGAGGACTCTGTCTATTCTATGTATATATGTAATTATATTATCTTTATTAATTCTTTATAAATATAAAAAAGGAATTAATATTATTGATTCATTAATTTAATATTATTAATTATCATTATTAATTCTATGTATTTTATATATATCTATATACATATAATTTTATTAACTTTATTATATATTAATTTTGTTATGTATATATATATATATAAAATTTTGTATAATAGTTTATTAATATCGGAGTAGATCTAATACGATTGAAATATCTAACGTCGTTTAATCGTTAATATGGAAAAGATTTCTCTCTGGGAAAATTTTCTTATGAGACAAAATTTTGTTTGATTTTATTCTTTAAATTCGTTAAAACTATCATTCTTTTTATCGATAGAGATACAATTGTACATAAAGAAAAATATTTATATACATCGTTTTTTTACAAACATTTACAATCATTTGTTCAAACGATTTTTTTTTTCGATAGAGATATACTTTTATATAAAAAAAAATATATATACATATATTTATAATTAATTGATAAAACGTTCGTATACTTTTGCACGACGATGTACATACATATATTTATATATACATACCATACATACATACCATACATATGTATGATTATTAGAGATGTAAACAGGTGATTAGGAGAGAAAGTAACGAATCAGCTTTAACGTGGTCAATTTTTAATGTCGTTAGTTGAATTTTTCATTGGAAATCTTCTTTATACCATTGATCTATCTTATTCCTATTCGTAAATGAACAATTATGGAGAATGTCTCGATTATATAATTTCTAAACTTTGATACTTATCACGTTGATTATATAAGTCTGATTTAATTTCAATCAGTTCGATTATATATCAATACGAATTTGTTTTTGTCTTTATCTTAGAATCCTTTTTTTTTTTTTAATAAATATAACAAATCAAATATTTTTAATAAAATAATATATAAGAAATATAAATAGTTCATTTTTTACGTACATTTCTGTACGTATCAATAATCACAAGTTTTGTAACGATTTATTCAAGGTCATTTCATTTTGTCACTTCTCCTTATCGTTTTATATTTATTTCGATTTTTTTTCTTTATTCTTCTTCTTCTTCTTTTTTTTTTTTATTTTTTCATCCCTTGTTATATATTATTTTAGAAAGAGTTAGGTATTCACGATATTGTAAAATATTAGAAAATATTGTAAGGTAACCACCGTATCGCAGATTTCTCGCTCTTTACGTCACGATAAAGTACGACCTTCGAGATTACATCCAAATGATTTATTACGTTCGTAAGGCAGACATTACGCTACATTAAATTCTTTAATATCGAATCGTATCGTAACCATCGTCTCCGCTTGCTATGCCATATAGAATTTTATGCTCGAGTTAAAAGAAAAAGGAACGATTTGAAATTGCATTGCAGTGAGATAGAAAGAAATAGATATATATATATAGATAGATAGATATATAGATAGATAGATAGATAGATAGATAGATAGATAGATAGATAGATAGATAGATAGATAGATAGATAGATAGATAGAAGATAGTGCATTTAATCAATTGTAAACTCTTTCATAAAATTGCGAACGTTTTCTATGTATTAGAATAATATATTATATTTTACTAATAATAATAATAATAATAATAATGATGATGATGATGATGATGATTATGATGATGATGATGATAATGATAATTAAGATTAATAAGGATGATAATAATTGTCAAAACAATTCATCGTTATGCGCAATGAAATCGTCTCTTTATGAACAAATTAAATTTTCTTCGTATTCGCGCTAATTACGAAAACGTATACCGCTTTTATCGCTATATAAACTAGGAGAAACTATAAAGAGAGAAAGAAATAGAGAGAGAGAGAGAGAGAGAGAGAGAGAGAGAGAGAGAGAGAGAGAGTCCTTTATTATCACGATGCTCTCTTGGTAATTCGATAAAAAGATTTGTAATGCAATTTTTCGAATATTCTTTTTCGATCTTTAGTTCTTAATTTTTTCTCTCTTTCTGTCTTTTCTTTTTCTTTTTTCTTTTTGCTATTATCACGTGAGATTTATTATAAAAATATGATTTAATTAACATATATATAGTTATTTTATTTAATATATTTAAATAACATAATATATAATTAACATATAAAAACGTAAACGGGAAAATTTTCTCAGACTTATTAAATTTACATATAGTAACTGTAGTCTCTTTTTTCTATTTCTCTTTTTCTTTTGGTTTTTTTTTTATTGGGTTCTTCCATCATTTTTTTCGATCTGAGAAGGATGATTATGAAGATCGTGCGATAACGAAGTGTTTTTTTTCTTTATATATATATATATATATATATATATATATATATATATATATATATATATATATATAAATTAACTCGTACGAGATAATCTTCTCTAATACTTTAATAATATCGTATATAATGATAATGTATAGGTGTATCTTTTGTTTAACAAGTTACTTTCATTTAATAAATTACTTTTAATCGTTTCTCTGTTTCTCTCTCTCTCTCTTTCTCTCTCTCTCTTCCGTAACCATTAACTAACCATCGCGTATTAACTTTCAAAAAAGTTTAAACTTTCCTTCCGGTATTTTTTCGTATCGGCGTTTTCAACGATGAAAGAAAAAGAGAAAAGAAGAGAAATAAAAAAGGAGGAAGAATAAGAAACGTTAAAATGGAAAAAGAGAGAGAGAAATCTTTTGCGAGGTTTTGTATAAGAAATGAAATTAATTATATAGTAATTAGACGCGAATTGAGTATTACAAATTGTGGGGATTAATGTAATCAAGGGTATAATATTAAGAGATACAACGAATGAACAAATCTTTAAAAAATCGAGTGCTCGATATTGGAGTAGTAATAGTAATAGTAGTAGTAGTAGTAATGTTGTAATAGTACTAGTAATAGTGTAGTAGTAGTAGTAGTAGTAGTAGATTGTAGATCTGACAGAGTTAAAATATGAGATTGGAGCGAAGAGAAATGAAGAGGATGGGATATAGTATAGTAGTTTGGTTAGATAAAAGAGACAAAGAGATAAAGCTTAGAATATACATACATACATATACATACATACATACATATATACACACATATATATATATATATATATATATATATATATATATATATATTTAGATAGACTAAACGAAAGATACAGAAAATAGATAGATAGATAGATAGATAGATAGATAGATAGATAGATAGAGAAGGAGAGAGAGAGAGAGTTTTGGCTAGTACGTATCCAGCACATACGTTCTGTACAAATAGATTTGACTAACGTGCGTTATGTATGTATATATATAATATATATGTATACATATCTCGCACTGAATACAAACTCTCATTTCATCGTCACCACTTTCTGTTATAAACTAGCATGGCTAGATACCGACTACCCTACGTTAACCCTTCCTGGGTTACGATTTCTATGCGCACGACTCGACTGAGGTTGCCAATTAATAATATCCAAGCTAACGTTAGGGGTCGCTAATTAGTGTCTTCCCTTCCGTGAAAATCTCTTCTCTTCTCCTCTCTTGTCTTTCTCATTCTCTTTCTCTCTTTCTCTGTCTCTGTATCTCTTTCTCTGTTTCTCTTTCTCTTTGTTTGTCTCTCTTTCTCGCTTTCTCTGGCTTTGTGTCTCTCTTTCTCTCTCTGTTTCTCTCTTTCTCTTTCTCTCTCTCTCTGTGTGTCTCTCTGTCTTTGTCTAGCTACCCTTAACACGAAGCTTGACTTTCAGTACTCTCTTAATGCTTTTGTAAAAGACAATCCAACGCGTCGAAACGACGATAAACTCGTCCTTTTCCTCGCTCGAAATATTCCTACTTCGAGCTGTTGTTGTTCCGGTACGATTAATAAATTTTCTTTTATTTCTCTTTATCTCGTTCTCTTTTCTCACTTCTTTGATATTTCCGTTTATAATAATTATATATATATATATATATATATATATATATATACATATATATATATTTAAATATATATATTAAAGTAATATGTATGTATACAATTATTATAAACGGAAAAATGTGTATATATATATATATGTATATAATGAAATATGAATATATTTTTTCATTATATATATATTTTATTTTCATATATACATTTCATTTCAAGTATATTTCATATTCCGATATATCTTATTTCATATATACATTTTTATACATACATTAATCAATATACACACACATACATACGTATATTAAAAAATTCATAGATTTTAAAACATCGCATGTTTAATAAGTATCTTTCTCGATATCATAGAAACGGATTGGTAATCGTCTCTCCTCGTTGTTTTATTTTTTATTATTTATTTATTCATTTATTTTGTTTATTTATTTATTTATTTATTTATTTTTTATTTCTTTTTATCGTATAACCTCTTGCGTTTTTTGTGTCTCTCTTTTATAGCTAAAACTACAGCGACGATATCCCCTTTCGACTCTTTTCGAATAATACACGGACTGGCCTGGTGAATTCTGATCATATTACGTGCGTCTGTAATCAAACCCTATATTTCGATCGTATCGCAAAACCGATTACGACTGAAATTCAAACACCTTGATTCGTATTATCGTTAAAAGATTTTCTCTTTACTGAGAGAGAGGGAGAGAGAGAGAGAGAGTGAAAGAGAAAAATATCTCTTTACAAAAAGGAAATCTATTTCGTGTCCAAATTCTCTATATTTGTGATTTTTTTTCGAAAGTAATTTTAATGAAAAAAAAAAGAAGAAAAAAAAAGAAAAGAAAAAAAGTAATTATTATTATTGATAACAAATATGATATAACATATGGCAAGCGAAGATAAAGAAAACTAATTAATGGATAATGTTTTATTTTTTTATTTTATTTATTTATTTTTTTAATTTCAACGATTCTACGTCGTTGAGAAAACTCTAACCGCGTGTCTCTGTTTGTTCATACCTTTTCCCCTTTATCACGAATTTTTCTTCTTCCTTTTCTTTCTCTTTTAATTTTTCTTTTCCTTTTAATTTTTATTTCTATTTCTATTCATTGAAAACCTGTCGATTTTTTTACGATTACAATCGAACCGAGAGAGAAAGATATAGAAAGAGAGAAAAATATCTCTTCACAAAAACAAAATCTATTTCGTGTCCATATATATGTTATCTTCTTTTTTCAAAAATAATTCTAAAGAAAAAAAAGAAAAGAAATAAGAACAATAATTATTGATAATAAATATGATATAACATGTGGCCAGCGAGGATAAAGAAAATTAATTAATGGATAATATTTTATTTCCTTATATATATATATATATATATATATATATATATATATATATATATATATTTCTTCAACGATGAGAAAACTTAACGATATCATCCTACGTGTCCCTGTTTCTTCGTACCTTTTCCATTTTATCACAAACTTTTCTTCTTCCTTTTCTTTTAATTTCAATTTCAATTTTTATTTTTATTTTTATTTCCATTTCTATCCATTGAAAACCTGTCGATTTTTCCACGATTACGATCGAACAGAGAAAGAAAGAGAAAGAGAGAGAGAGTCAGAGAAAGAGAGACAGAGAGAGAGAGAGAGAGAGAGAGAGAGAGAGAGATGTGGCGAATTTCTTGCACTTCTCTACTTTTCGAAAGAGCACTTTTTCCCGATCCTTCGTGATCGGCAAAAGAGATTAGATGGCAAAGTTTATCCAATAAAAATTTTTCTGTTCCCCATTTCTTCCTCATAGCGACGCACACCGATAAGAGAACTTCTTCGACCCTGATCGACCGATAATTCTTCGATTTTTCTTTCTTTTCTTTTTTTTTTTTATGTTCTTTTTTTCATGGGCCGCTCTTCTTCCATTCCGATAAAAATTTTCTATTTTCCGTGGGAAGTACTTTTCTCAAATAGTAATAATAATAGGAATTGCTGTGACGTAATTATTTTTAAATTCAGTGGCGCGAATTTTATCTATCTATTCATTTCTTCTTAATCTTCTGTTCCAAAAAAAAAAAGAAGATTCATTTATAAAACGTTTCTTTTACTTATCTTTGTGTTTAAGGGTTGCTAATGTCTTTTTTTATGTTTATCAATGCAACATGCATATATATATAATATTAGTATTTAATATAATTATAAGTATAATTATTATACTTGTTAATATAATATAATTGTAGAATATTGTATATATATTTTATATATTAATACTATACACTAATATTATATTCATATATATATTACTAGTATATAATATAATCATTAGTCTAATTATTATATATATATTTTTTTTTACATATTAATACTACACATTGATATATTTATATATATATAATATATATACATATATATAATACCAATATATAATATAATTATAGAATGTTATATATATATATATATATATATATATATATATATATATATATATATAAAACAAAGAATAACCCGTTAGTTTTGCTCTCTCTTACCCTTACATTTTCCTTCGATATTCTCTTTCTATATCTCTTTTACACACCCTCGCAAACATCCTCTACCTCCCTTAAAACGAGAAGTTAAGTTCTTGCACTGGAAAATTTCAATTATTCGCATCACCTGATTTTCTACTCCTTCGCGATTCGTTTCATCGAATTCTCAACGTCCTTAGACTCTCACCTTCTCCATCCTACATCCACTTTACTCCAACCTTCTTCTTTCCCTCTTTCTTATTATTATCGTCGTTTCTTCGTACTTACCTACCTCTTTCGATTTTTCCTCTCTCTCTCTCTCTCTCTCTCTCTCTCTCTCTCTCTCTCTCTCTCTCTCTCTCTCTCTCTCTCCCTTTTTCTCTTTCTATCTATTCTACGCCATCAAAGTGCATTTCCGGTCGAAATATAATTCCGTCCGACGGATATTCTGTTAATTTGAATGCTTCTCGTTATGTAGTATCGAGTTTCTCTTTTCCTCCTTGGTGGCATGTTCAACATCGCTTTTGTTATGCGTCAAACGATAACGATCCTTCGAGTGATCCGTGTGTATTCTCGTTTCTTTTTCTTTTTCTTTTCTTCTCTTTCTTTCTTTCTTTCTTTCCTTCCTTCCTTCCTTCCTTCCTTCCTTCCTTCCTTTTCCTTTTTTTTTCTTTTTTTCTTTTTTTAAGTTTCTCTCCTCATTTCTCAAACGGTACCTCTCGTTGATTGCGACCGAAGACGGAAGTAAGAGTTTTGACGCACTTTTCAATTTCCTTTTCTCTCATTTTCTATCTTTATCTCTTTTCCCGTCTTCGTTCACAATCCATCACTTCATCTACCTTTTCTCGGCTGATGAGTTTCAGAGAAGCTCGAATAAAATTCTATTTGAAGGACTTTTTTAATAGTTGCTTTTACCGTCATTTCTCATCGTCTTTTAAAAAGAAAGAGATAGGTAGATGGATGGATGGATAGATCGAGAGAGAAAGAGAGAGAGAGAGAGAGAGAGAGAGAGAGAGAGAGAGAGAGAGAGAGAGAACAGTCCTTCTCTCGACTCTTCAATTCGTATTTTAACATTCTTTCAACTTTTCCTTTGAGTTCTTCCTTTGTCTTTTTGATGTGCGCGAATCGTCTAAAATAAATATTTATATGGTTCTTCACAGAGAAAAGATTTTTTAATTATATGTCATTCCGACAATATAGTTTAGATATAGTTGACTTAGTGTAACGTGTGTGTGTGTGTGTGTGTGTTTGTACGTGTGTATTGATAAAATGTAACATCTGATACGTATTTTGTTGTAGTATGTAAATAATTGATTTTGTTTTTTCTAATCACTTCGAATTCATATAAGTAGTGCGTAGGACAATAATTTTGATCACCTCGAGTATTTTTTTTTTTTTTTTGTAAATAAAAATTGGAACGATTTCATTATAATTATGTTGTTATTACGAAAGAAAATAAAAAATATAATTTTTTAAATTATTAACAAAATCGATTTTATTGCAACAACGTTGTTGCAATATTTAAATAAATAAAGAATAAATTATACGTGAAAATGGTGTTCGAATCAAGCCTCTACGATTTTTCGTTCCGAAGATATCGTCTTTGAAAGATTTTCATTGATAATTCGTATAGAACAGCTGTTCGTAATGATAGTAGTAGTAGTAGTAGTAGTAGTAGTAGTAGTGATAGTAAGATTGATTTTAAATAAACAAAATGACTTTTATAATTATAATAAAAATTGAAATGACCATTGTAATTTCATCGTTATTACGAAAGAAAATAAAAAATACAATTTTTTAAATTATTAACAAAATCGATTTTATTGCAACAACGTTGTTGCAATATTTAAATAAATAAAGAATAAATTATACGTGAAAATACGTGAAAATGGTGTTCGAATCAAGCCTCTACGATTTTTTGTTCCGAAGATATCGTCTTTGAAAGATTTTCATTGATAATTCGTATAGAACAGCTGTTCGTAATGATAGTAGTAGTAGTAGTAGTAGTAGTAGTAGTGATAGTAAGATTGATTTTAAATAAACAAAATGACTTTTATAATTATAATAAAAATTGAAATGACCATTGTAATTTCATCGTTATTACGAAAGAAAATAAAAAATACAATTTTTTAAATTATTAACAAAATCGATTTTATTGCAACAACGTTGTTGCAATATTTAAATAAATAAAGAATAAATTATACGTGAAAATGGTGTTCGAATCAAGCCTCTACGATTTTTTGTTCCGAAGATATCGTCTTTGAAAGATTTTCATTGATAATTCGTATAGAACAGCTGTTCGTAATGATAGTAGTAGTAGTAGTAGTAGTAGTAGTAGTGATAGTAAGATTGATTTTAAATAAACAAAATGACTTTTATAATTATAATAAAAATTGAAATGACCATTGTAATTTCATCGTTATTACGAAAGAAAATAAAAAATACAATTTTTTAAATTATTAACAAAATCGATTTTATTGCAACAACGTTGTTGCAATATTTAAATAAATAAAGAATAAATTATACGTGAAAATGGTGTTCGAATCAAGTCTCTACGATTTTTCGTTCCGAAGATATCGTCTTTGAAAGATTTTCATTGATAATTTATATGGAACAGCTGTTCGTAGTATAGTAGTAGTAATAAGACCTTGTAATTTCTTGGAATTTATATAGGTCAGTGTGTCATCGAGTTAATCTGAATGAAATTATATAGGTCAGTGGGTCAATATAATTTATACTGAATATCTCTGGAATTAAAAGTCGTAGAGACTTGAATCAAACGTCATCTTAAAGGACAAAATTCAATCTATTTTTACAAGGTATTGTTAATAATTAATTAACAATTTGTTATAAACAATTTTTATAAACAAATACTTAGAAACTCGATTTATCTTATTTCGCGAAAAGAATAAGAATTCGAACGATGACTGATTATTAAAATTATACAAAATTTATAAATAATTAATAAACAAATTCGTTTTTTATCGAACAAACAATTTTTTGTTAATATTATTAACAGCCTCGTTAACATTATTGATATCATTTTAAAGGACAAAATTCAATCTATTTTTACAAGGTATTGTTAATAATTAATTAACAATTTGTTATAAACAATTTTTATAAACAAATACTTAGAAACTCGATTTATCTTATTTCGCGAAAAGAATAAGAATTCGAACGATGACTGATTATTAAAATTATACAAAATTTATAAATAATTAATAAACAAATTCGTTTTTTATCGAACAAACAATTTTTTGTTAATATTATTAACAGCCTCGTTAACATTATTGATATCATTTTAAAGGACAAAATTCAATCTATTTTTACAAGGTATTGTTAATAATTAATTAATAATTTGTTATAAACAATTTTTATAAACAAATACTTAGAAACTCGATTTATCTTATTTCGCGAAAAGAATAAGAATTCGAACGATGACTGATTATTAAAATTATACAAAATTAATAAATAATTAATAAACAAATTCGTTTTTTTATCGAATAAACAATTTTTATTTGTTAATATTATTATTAACCTCGTTAACATTATTATTATCATTTTAAAGGACAAAATTCGCTCTGTTTTTATAAAGTATCGCTAATAATTAATTAACAATTTGTTATAAACAATTTGTTATAAACAAATTCTTGCGAACTCTATTGCTCCTATCTCTCAAAAAGAAAAAAAACTACAGATTTGATTCATAAAAAATTCGTAAATAAATGAATAACTAATAAATAAATTCGTTTTTTATCGAATAAACAATTTTTTATTAATATTATCAATAATCACATCTTCCATTTACATGAGAAATATCTCTGGAACTAAGAGTCGTAGAGATTTGAATCAAATACCATTTTAAAGAGCTAAATTCACTCTATCTTTACAAAATAACGTTAACAATTAATTAACAATTTGTTGTAAAAAAATTCTTGCGAACTCGATCGCTCTTATCTCCCAAAAACACACAGATCACAACTGTTTCATAAAGATTCGTAAATAAATAAATAACTAATAAACAAAAATTCGTTTTTTATCGACATATAAACGATTTTCTTCTCCATCTATTTTTTTACTTCTCTCATTCTTTTTAACTCTTTCTCGTATTATACCAATACGATATATTTATATTCCTTTATACAGACTCATAATATTCCACTTAATAAAATAACGCTTACAAAAATATTATTTCATTATTCTTCTCTCTCCTTTATTTTTTTTTCTTCTTCTTCTTCTATAATCAATACAAAAAAAAAAATAAATAAATAAATATAAACTTTATCCGACAATATTCCACGTCGAATAAGACAAGAGTAAATTCTAAACGTTGAATTAATTAAAATATTGCATCAACATTTATAGAGATCATTCGTATTAATACGATCCTCTACGGAACGAGAAGTTATTGGTTTAACGTTTCTCGGATGTATTATTTACATGTAACGAAACTTTTTGGTTACTTTGTTTTATCATAGTTAAACATTGAATGAGAATATATCGCAGATCCAGAGAGAAAGAGAAAGAGAGAGAGAGAGAGAGAGAGAGAGAGAGAGAGAGAGAGAGAGAGAGAGAGAGAGAGAGAGAGAGAGAGAGAGAATAGCATTGGAGGGAAAGTTTCGCAATTAGCAGTATAACATTGGTAGCAGAGCATAATTATATTAAAACACTACAGGACAGTAATTAATTATACCGTTGCTTTTGTATTAGGAATTTGCTATACTACCGAATGCGACCGTATTAAAACAATGTTAGCTCACACGTATATCTGTGAATTGCATAGTGATACAAAAGCTTTACCATCTCTTTCTCTCTCTCTCTCTCTCTTTCTCTGTATCAGTCACCCTTTCTCTCTTCATACCTTGTTTTGTTGGTGCCTTTTGCTTTCAAAATTCCAGTGTTTTCGATTCTATGCGCTTCGTATAACAATGCATCCTGGTTCGCAGCGCTTTCGATTCAATCTTTAACGCTACCAACGCACCACGCCACGCCAAGCCAAACCACGTCACGCCACGCTACGCTGTACGACAAATCGAGTTGAAAGCGTTTGAATTACTAACGAAGCACATCGAGACATATGTATTATAATGATTGCACTCAGTCAGTCAGTTTTCAGAACTCGGAAGAGTTGCATTCCGCATGATGATAAGATAAAAAATCGTATGATTTTTTTGAAATTATCTTTCTATTTTGATGATCCCTCTGTTACTTTCTTTTTTTGGTTCTTTTTTCTTTCTCTCTTTCTATTTTTTTTTTTTGATTAATTTTTTTCTTTCTTTTCTGTACCTTTTTCTTTGATTTTGTTGTTGTTGTTCCTCTTATCTTCTTTTTTATTTTTTGCTATTTCGGAGAATATGATTGAACTTTCATTTTATAGTTTTCACTTATGGAATTTTATATGTATGTATGTATGTATGTATGTATGTATGTATAAAGGGGAAAAAAAAAGAAAAAGAATTAAAAAGAAAGGAAAGAAAAAGAAATAAAAAAAAAAAAAAATAGGAACACCGTATACGTTGATACAGTAGAAGGGTATCGTAGGTAGTGTATAGGTACATTGTACTACGTTATGGCTTCTCGCTATTATACAATATTTTACTCTTAAGGTTTCGTTTCTCCTTTATAAGTTTCATAGTTTTTTTTTTTTTTTTTATAACAATGAATATATATATTCCTCTCTTCATTCACTCTTCGCAATACATTTTTCTTCTTTTCCATTTTTCCTTCCTTATTTCTTTTCTTTCTTTCTTTCTTTTCTTGTTAACAAATACTCGATATGTACTTCGTTTCACTGTCGATACGAATTTTGAAAAAAAAATACACACACACACATATTATACATATTAAACAAGAATCATTGTATTAGAAAAAAAAAAAATAATCTAAAGAAGAAAAAAAAAATATATGTATATATATACACACATATACACACATGCATATAGAAACATATATAAAAATAACTTTAGGAGCATTGTTCTTGAAAGAAATAAAGGGTGAAATAAAATCATGGCTTGGAGTGTTGACGTTGAAAGAGGGATGAGAACGTTCGGAGAACGTTCAACAGGCCTCGTGAAGTTCGCAGAGGGGAAATTCGATAGACGATGGTGGGTTCTGGCACAATTTCACCAGAAGTAGTACTAGTACTAGTAACAGCAACAGCAGCAACAGCAGTAGTATTAGTAATAGTAATAGTAGTAGTAGTAGTAGTAATAGTAATAGTAGTAGTAGTAGGAAGAGGAAGAGGAAGAGGGTAGTTGGCCGAGGTTGAGCGACACCGAAAATTCAAACCTCCATCTCCCTATTGGCACGTCTCGTTGCCTTTTTCTTTTGCTAAATCTACACACAAATACACACACACATACATACATACATAGATACATACATACATACATACATATATATATTCTCCTCTCTATCTTTATTTATCTATCTTTATCTCTCTCCGTTTCTATCTCTATCTATCTCTATCTCTCTCTCTCTCTCTCTCTCTCTCTCTCTCTCTCTCTCTCTCTCTCTATTTCTGTCCTTGTCTTTCTAACTTTCTATCTCTGTCTCTATCTCTATCTCTTTTTATCTTTGTCTCTCTCTCTCTCTTTCTTTCTTTCTTTCTTTCTTTGTCTGTTTGTCTGTCTCTGTCTTTCTGTTTCTATCTTCATCTCTCTCTCTCTCTCTCTATCTCTGTCTGTCTCTGTCTTTCTGTCCCTATCTTCGTCTCTCTGTCTCTGTCTCTGTCTTTCTATCTCTGTCTTCGGCTCTCTGTCTCTCTCTCTATCTTCACCAAGTACGACCTCTTGAACGGCTGTGGTGGCGGCGTAGTTTCGCGCCGACGAGAACCATTCGGTTGTCTCGTGCAACAGGTAAACGTTGCTACGGGGCAGCTGCCGACTGCTACTACCCTCTATTATGCATAATTGCTCGAGAGGGAAAGGAAAAGGATCGACAGACTCTTCTATCTCTGTTTCTCTTTCTTTCTGTGACTCTTTCTTTCTCTTTCTATTTCTTTTTCTTTCTTTTTTTTTCTTTTTTTTTTTCTCTTCTCGACAATCGGCCATCCTATAATTATTCTCTTTCATAGACACATACACAAGTTGCAATTGGTGTTATTCGTGTTATCGTTAGTTTTATTTTCCTTTTTATTTTCTTTCAATTTTCTTTTTTATTCTTATTAATTATTGTCTTCTCTCTTTCTTTATTTTTTGTTTTTCACTTTCCTCCTTCTTTTCTCTCTTTTTATTCTTTTCTTATCGATAATCGGTCATACTTGTTTTCGTTTCATATATTATAGATATATATTGTAATATCTTTTTATTTATTCTTTAATCATTTATGTATTCTTTATATCTTTCCATTTTATTCTTTAACTTTTATCTTCTGGCATTGTTATTATTTATTTACTTATTTATTTATTTATTATTATTATTATTATTATTATTATTATTATTATTACCTAACTCTTATTCATTATTTTATCTATTTACATCGATTAATATTCTCTATATAAATTTACATATAAATTGTCAAATTTACCTATCATCGTTTCTTTCTATCTTCTAACACCCTTTCTTTCCTAAACGATACAAAATCACTTTCCTTTTCTACTTTATCTCCGTTACTTCCTATATCAATAACAGATGTTTATTTAATTTCCAATTTCTCTTCACTTTTATCAAACTAACCAATCAATAACAAATACGAATAAACAAACAAATAAACAAATAACTAAATACGTACGTATGTTCGTCTGATTTTTAAAAGCATTGTGTAAGTTTTTAAAGATACATTCATCCCTTCGATTCATTCGATTCATTCGATTCATTCGATTCATTCCTAATCTTAAAACTTGATTGAATACTACTTGCTCTTTTCTCTACGTTACCTATTTACGTATTTACCGATAGAATAAGTTTTAGAAGTCGTAGGAAAAGATATAGGAGCGGACATGGTTCTTCTTTATTACCCATTGGACGGAACGGAAAAGGGATGAAAAGGAAGGAAGGGTTGGGAAGATTGTGCCGGTGGATAAATGGACATCGTGAAGCAGTTGAGTCCGGTACAGCTTTTACGGTCGACACTCAACGTGTTCGAAACAGGACCATCTCACTCTCTCTCTCTCTTTTTCTCTTATCTATCTCAGTATCCTTATCTCTATCTCTGTCTCTCTCTTTCGCATTTCGGATATGCACGAACGTAAAATTTAATTGCCTCCTGCGATCTGTATATACGTATAACATTTACAAAAGGATGCAATGGCAGCATTCTCTCGATCTTTAGAACATTTATCTATCTATCTATTTATCTATCTGTCTAACTTTCTTGAAATTCAAAAAATCTCACTTTATCGATTAATATTTATCCTTCTATCTTTTGATAATTCCCTGTACTTCGTAAGGATCATATATATATCCATATCTAATATATCTTCCTTTGGGAACTCGTTGAATACTCTTTAAGAAATAAAACCCATAGATCAAAAATACATTGCTATCTTTGTTTTAGCTTTTTATTTTAGGCTTTTATTTTTAATCGAACATGTTATCTTTAATTATGTTTCCAGTCGGATAATAAATACAATGAAAATAGATCCCTAAATAAAATGAATCATGAGTCATGGAGTCATGAGTCATGAGTCATGAGTCATGAGTCATGAGTCCAGAATTTGGCGTCTACCCTTCCAATATCGATTTACGAGTCTGTACGCTCACCAGTTTCTCATAGGAACATACATGAGGATTGTTTATACATTTCGAACGAACTATCCTAATTAATAAGGACATTACTTTTAACACGATTAATAAGGATATTATTTTTTCTATCCACGTATCTTTTTTTATTCAAACTCCTCCATTTTTATTTCCCTTCTCTAATTCATTATTGTCTTCGTGGATAGTTATCCAAATTCGTATAATATTTTTATTTTCCTTTTCTTTTCTTTTTTTAATTTCTTTTTTCTTCTTTTTCTTTCTAGCTTGTGATACTCTTTAAATTAGATATAAGAAAAATAAAGATCGAATTAAAGAAACATTTCTTTAGGGGAAACGTTAATCGTACTGATTCGTATAATGTTTTTTTCTTTTTTCTTTTTTTTTTTCTCTTCTTCGGTAGACTTTAAATTAAATATAAGAAAAATAAAGATGAAATTAAGAAAATATATATATTCTTAGGAGAAACATTAATCGTACTGATTCATACAATATTTTTTCTTTTTCCTTTTTTTTTCTTTCTTTTTTCCTTTCTTTTTGCAGTAGACTTTAAATTAAATATAAGAAAAATAAAGATCGAATTAAAGAAATATGTAAATTTTTAAGAGAAACTTTAATCTAATATTTTCTTTCTTTTTTTTCTTTTTGTTGTTTTCTTTCTTCTTTTTCGCTTTCTCTTCTTCAATAAACTTTAAATTAGATATAAGAAAGATAATAAAATAGATTAGAAAAATTAATCGGAAAATGCATTGATAACAAAAAGAATTTATCAAACCGACGATTACGTTTATTATAACAAATCTGATTAATGATCGATGTATAACTTATATTTTCTTTAGAAAAAGAAGCTAAAGCAGAAAAAAATTACGAGATCTTAGATTCATGGATTTGTCATTTAAGAAAAAACTGATCGAATAATTTTCTTTTTCTTTTTCTATCCTTTTTATTTTACCATTTAGAGAGATTGCCATGAAGAGTGGGAGTATTAAACGAGAACCCTTCTCTTCTTTATTTTTTTCTCATTTTATTTATTTATTCTTTTCACACGTCTGCGACTTTTCAATAGCTCAGTGAAGACTCTCAATGGAACAAAAGAGAGACAGAGACAGAGAAACAGAGAAACTGAGAGAGAAAGAGAAAGAGAGAAGGATGTTTAAATCGTAAATCTGTAAGTTAACAATTGAAAAATGATTGAAGTTGCGAAACCCTGACAAGAGTTAACTTCGTAGCTCTTCGTCTCTATATTCCTCATTTTTGAAAATTCTCTTTGTCCGTTATTCGCTCGTTAAATATTTCAAAGTGAGATTGTCCCGGCTTTTCGAAATATTTCTACATTCGCGCAACTCTACGATCGCATACTTTTGATGTATTATACGCAATTGTAATCAATTCATTTTTCACAAAATAATTTAACGGATGTTAGACGTGCTATAGTTACTCTCTCTCTCCCTCTCTCTCTCTCTCTCTCTTTTATTTTTTTTCCTCCTTTCTTTCCATTTTTTTTTTTTAATTCACCGCATATCTACAATTTTAATTTGCAATCACAGCTGTGATTATTCGATATTTTCATGCGGATCAAGAATTCTACGTTCGTTCATGTACGAAAGCGTGCTTGTTCTATACGTACGCATTTACGTGACAGACAGACAGACAGACAAACACAGAGAGAGAGAGAGAGAGAGAGAGAGAGATGGTACGCTCGATATCGTCAATTTCAATGGTACGTGGAGTGATAACACTTGGATATACACGGTGGATGTAATTAACTACTCGTGTATCTAGAAAATCAGACTACATCCTCGAAAGCATAACTTCGGTCTAGCCAACCTCGAGATGATATGATATTGCTAGTGTGACTTCTCGTCGTACGTTTGAACCCCCTCGGGTGAAGAAGAGTGCGTAGATAGAACGAGAGAAGTGGAATATACGAGAGAGAGAGAGAGAGAGAGAGACAGATAGAGAGAGAGAGAGAGAAAGAGAGAGAGAGAGAGAGAGAAAGAAAGGGATGAAATAAGAGAGAAAAATAAATAACGTGAGAGATAGATCGATCGCAATTAGTCATGCGTATTATTCTTGTCGTCACAAGTTTTATCCTTTTTATTTATTTATTTATTTTTTTTTTATTTTTCTGCTTTCCTCTTTTTTTTTTTTTTTTCGTTTCTTTTGATCGAACGGTTTGACCGAATCTGTGGAAAAAAGTAAAAGAGTAAAAAAGATAGCGAGGGAAAAGAGAAATAAATTTAAAAAAAAAAAAAAAGAAAGAAGGAAGGAAAATAGAAAGATGACAAAAAATAGACAAACAAATAACAAAAAATCAATAAATAAATAAATGAATGAATGAAAGAAAAGAGAAGAAAAAAAAAAAGGTAGAAAGAACAAAGGGCGGTGTGTCCGACGAGTGGTATGTTTTTTTCTTTTTGCTCTACGAATAAATCCGTCAAAGGAAATTTTTTTCTTTTTTTCTTTTAGCACGATCGTACTCGAAAAGACAAGAGTTAAACGCCTGGGATTTAAGGATAAATGAATAAATGAATGAAAGGATAAATGAATGAATGAATGAATGGATGGATAGATGGATAGATGGATGGATGTGAGGTGAATGGATTGATGGATTGATCGATTCTGATCGACAACGACTATGCCTGGCTAGGATTCCAAGGATAATTGCTTGCACTAACACCTGTTAATAGAACAGCCGAGAGGAAGCTGTCAGGACATTTTCTGCCTCGCCATAGCTAAGCACTTTCGTCGTTTTGTCGAGGATCCTCGATTGCACTTTCCTCCCTTCCTATCTCTCTCTCTCTCTCTCACACACCCTCCCCCCTTTTCCTCCCACTCTTCCTATTTCCCACCCTTTAACCTAACGATCGTTAGAGGACGATGCGCTAGGGGTGACTTCGGCTTGCTTTCACCCAGCTTTGTGAGAGATAAATAGATAGAGATAGAGATAGAAATAGAGATAGAGATATAGAGATAGAGATAGATACGATAGCTATAGCGAAAGAAAGAGATGGAAAGTTGATCCAGGTTGAGAATTGCAATCTGTTCCCGATTGCTCAGTCGGGCTCTGTGGTCACTTTACAGTTTCTCGACTGTAAACTTTATTCTTGTCGTATACAGGGTGATTTAGAAATCTATTCTAATCTATCGAACTACTCAAAAATTATTATATATTTGCTCGTTGTTAAATAACATCGATGTCAGGGGGTATAAAATTAAAAAAGAAAGAAGCAATGTATCCTAGACACTTATTTGATTAATATTCATTTTACTTCGTTTATTTTACTTGATTAATTTACTATCACGGATTTAAATTATACTTCGTATAAGGTACGAAAAGTAATATATATTTTTCAATGATAGTCAATAATATTATTTATGATATTATTATTATACATTTTTATATATTATATTTATAATGATTGATAATATGAATAATATGGTTCATAATAAATAGACTCCTATTTGATTGATATTCATTTTATCTCGTTTATTATACTTGGTTAATTTACTCGAATTTAAATTATACCTCGTAGGTACCAAAAGTAATATATATTTTTCAATAATAGTCAATAATATTACTTATAATATTATATTTATAATATTATTAATAATAGTTAATAATATTAATAATATATCATAATAAATAGATTTTTCAGTTGAATAATATTCGTGCAGAATTTTTTTTTTTTTTTAATTTTCTTTCTTCTTCTTTGTTTCTTCTTTTTTTTTTTTATTTTCTTATTTTTCTCTATCGCGATACGATTTATTATTTACCGTGAAATTTTTTTTCAAACGTACTTTCCAATCACCTTGTATACTTCCCTCCCTCTCTCTCTCTCTCTCTCTCTTTTTCTCTCTTTCTCTCGCATGTGCATCATTATACTCGTTCCTCGAACTCAGTACCATCAACAACAAACCCCAACTTTATCAAGTTCTCACGCTGTTACTACCCTTCGAACCTATCAGCATCAGAACGACCTCATCTGTCGGCCTGTCCGCAGGACATTAACGGAATTCAATGTTTGGTTTACGTTTACCAGTGTGTTGGTACGTGTATATGTTCCTCATACGCATGCACGTGAACGTGCACGTGCGCACTCACGCACTCATGCACTCATGCACGTATGCAGGCTCTCATATATTCTACGTAACAAAGAGAGGCAAATAGTTTTGTCCTTTCGGATTTTACATTAATTACTTTTCCCCCTTTTAAAAGTATGGTTCTCGTGATTCAGAATTAATTTCGATCATCGATCTTTGTCCTTTGTGTGTGTGTGTGTGTGTGTGTGTGTGTGTGTGTGTATGTGTTTGCGTAATGTATGAGATTTCTTTTTAATTTGTTTATTTTTTTAACTTCAAATTTAAGAAATATTTTTAATTTAACAACCCGTAAGATAATTTGTATTCATGAGTATTTTTATGAGATTATGTTTCATGAAATTGAAAATGAATTTATATTATCACCTTGTCGATAATGAACGTTTATGTTAATAGATATTATTTGACGTTTATGTTAATAGATATTATTTGACGTTTATGTTAATAGATATTAATGATGGGAAGCGAACGTAATCGCATTTAAATTTATTTTGAACTTTCTTTTTTCTTTTTTCGTTCCACTCGATCGATTCTTCGTTGAATCTCGAAATCAAAGTTTGTAAAATGCGAGGTATTAAAAATAAATCTTTTTTAGATATGATGTAGAATTGATAAGTTAGAAAGAAAAGAGGAAAGAGAATATGATATGATATTGTAAAACATGCTTTATATAATAATGCTCTATATGCTCTATATAATAATGTAATACATATTTATATATATCTACGATATATATACATATATATACACACTATATATATTATATATATATATAGACAAGTATATACACACATTATATATATGTATGTATTTACGTTTATATATATATATAGTATATATGTGTGTGTATGTAAAATGTAGTTGAAGGTTGTATCCTAGTCCTCGGTAGAAACATTGGCGATGTCGTTTAGAGACCGTTACAGGTGTTCCTCGTATATCACCGGATTACTATAATTTCCAACTATAGCGTTGTACTTTTATAGCCGTCCGGACGCAGTTCACGTAAAGGACGTAAGAGAAGGAGTAGGAGTAGCAGTAATAGCAGCACATGGAATCCAAAATTTTATGGTCTATTCGCAAATATATTTAACCGAACCTGTCACAAGACACGTAACAACGTTTAAGTTATCTTATCGATACTCTGTATTTTCTTGTCCGTGGTTATGGTTGTGGTTGTGGTTGTGGTGATGATTGTGGTGGTGGTGTTGTTGATGGTACTGGTGTTGATAGGTTATACCTATATAACTAAGCGATAGATACGTATATATATCTATGTTTATATATGAGCGTGTGTATGTACTTATAGCTATATGTATATGTATTTATAATATATATATATATACGTGAGAAATTCTCAAGGAAGGACATTAACGATATCCACCATATATATTTCAATCTGCCACTTTATATTACTCAAAAGACGATACATTTTAGTTCTACATTACTTTTCTATCAAATTCGTCCTAATAATTATTTTACATCAATAACGATGAAGTTTTTAATTAGAATTGCTTAATTATAAAGGATACAATTACATAGCAAAGAAATGCTATATAATAATAAAAATATTTTCTTTTTTTTTTTTTTTTTATATTTTATTTTCTCTCAACAAACGTGTCAGGTTACGTCGCGTTCGACGAATAATAGAAAAACAAAATAATCTGTTGTTACTTAGCTATCAATAGTAGATTAATAGTTAACAAAAATTGTTGTCTAGTTTGTACTTAGATTCTTACGATATTTAACTTGGTTATGTAGTATCGTTTCGTTTTGGTGTATATCAGAGCAACAGGTACGATATATTCGTTTCGACGAATTTCCATAATGGTTGGCCATAGTCGGCTATCGGATTGCGATGGAAAAGAGAGAATGAACGAGTGGCTTTCTCTCTTTCTCTCTCTCTCTTTCTATATCTCTATCTATCTGTCTTTCTCTTTCCATGTTTCAATCGAACGTTTTCATATAAATTTCGGTCGACCATATGCGGGTGCATATTCCGCATGTTGGCCGTTGAAATAAACGTTTTCGCACGATCTACGAAAATTTCTATAATTTTCACTCGAGATCTCGAGGATGATTCGCCTTATTCATTTTTCTTTTTTCTTTTTTACGTATATATATATTTTTTATACCTCTCAAAATTATACTTTCTAAATCTGTAAACGCGAACGACGATACGTGTTTTATTATTTCTTTCTTTTCGTTCCGAGTACAAAATTAATCTCTCTCTCTCTCTCTCTCTCTCTCATCTCTCTCTCCAATTATGAATTTAAAAAAAAGGAAAGAAAGTGAGTAATAAATGGATCAGATAATAAAGTGGCAATGTTTTAAAAATTTATTAAAATATGTCCGGTTAATCGTTAGTAACGCATATATTGAAGCGAACCAGACATATTGTTGACAGTATATCGCGAATACTATTTAAATATTTATAAGTGTTTATAACACTCGCGTATACATAATTTCTTCATTGCTAATGGCACCGCTCGCGATTAAAATGAACGATTATTGAGAGCGAAATCATCGAATATTGATGTTATATCATTAGGAGTATATTAAAAAATGAATGAAATATATATTCGATAAACGTCGTTCGAATATTTCCAATCGAAAACGATCGACTACGTAATTAATAATAAACGCAGGATGGATCGTACGCATATAATATTCCATTCGATCGTTCGTTTCTATTCCCCTTTACCCCCTCTCCTACTCCCACTACCTAACCCCACTTTTCATTCTATTCCCCTATCTTATTCGATCGCTAGCTGTTAGGATAGTTTTACGCTTTTTATCATAATATCCATTTCTCGCTTCTTTTATTCATTTTCCGATCTTAATCATCACCCAATATTAACTTTTTATTTTATCCTTCTGTGATCTCTTCGATCCGCCATTTTTTTTTATTTTATTTCTTTTTATTTTTTTTTTTTTTTTGAATATATTTACCATCTCAATTCTTGGAGATGTTTTGCCTTATTTCTTCTTTTATATATTTTGTTCTTTCATAATATTTTTTCCGTGATTCTTTTGTAATTTTTGTGATTTTATCCTTCTCTAATTTCTTCGATCCGCCATTTTCTTTTTATTTATTTATTTATTTTTTTGGAAGATCCTTTACCATCTCACTTTTTGGGGACGTTTTGCATTATTATTTATTTATTTTTTTTTCATATATTTTGTTCTTCTGCGATTTTTTCCTGTGATTCTTTTGTAAATTTTGTGATTTTATCCTTCTCTAATTTCTTCGATCCGCCATTTTTTTTTGGGGAGGAGATTCTTTACCATTCTTGCAGATATTTTATCTTATTATTTTATATATTTTATTCTTTCTCTCTTTCTATGTATTCTTTTCAATTTTCTTTTTTTATTTTTTTTTAGATTTTTTTCTGTCTCTCTCGGTCTCCTTCTTGCCCGTATCTTATCTTAACATCTCTTTAATCCTTTGACTATCAATCCCGCATTTCTTCTTTATCATTTTTTTTAAATATTTCGAGTATTTAATTTGATCGAATCATTCCCAAACATAATTATCTTCTTTCGTCTCTCTTCTATTTTTTTTCTTTTTTTTTTGTATATCTATATATATTTCTCTTTCTCTCTCTTGATTTTTATCTCTTGGATCACAATTTAATCGCTATGAATATTCTAATCGATAAATCATCGATAGCAACGTACTTAAATAATTTACGATCGAATGATTTAGCGAATATATCGACTATCTTACGTACTCGTAGTAATTAAAAACATATGTCTTGAATAAAGTCATCTTTTTTTTTCTTGTTCCTTTTTTTCTCTTCTTCTTCTTTTTCTTTTTTCCCCCTAGATCGTCCTTTACGACGTTATAAAAATGGCTATCTATAAATTCCGGTTTATCCTATATAAAGATGTCAATCCGTGGTGGAAGGGACGAAAATTCAAATCGTCCTTTCTTTATGGACGAAGCCCGCTGATAACTTCCAAGTTATGGTACCTACCTTTTATGACGAAATTTCATGAGCACCCCGTGATGGGATATCATGGAACTCGATTAAACTTGCCTCAGAGTCATCGGTTTTAAAAGACTGTTTCAGTAATCTCATTTTTACCATTCTCCGTTCCCCTTCTCTCATCTCTCCATCCACCCACCCTTCCACCCACTCTCAAGATTTCATCGAAATGTAAAGCAAGAAACGAAGAGGACTTTTTGGACTTACGAATTATTTGTCTTTTAACTTATTTCATCTTTTTTTTTTTTTCCTTTTTTGTTTGCTTTTTTTTTCCTTTCTTATTCTTTGATGTCTCTCTCTTTTTTTTTTTCGCGAGATAAGAAACACGAATGATTTAACATGAATGTTAAAATTAGATTAATTATGTTCGTATTAATGGGTCATGGATTAGCTATGTTTATTAAATATGTTTGTATTAACGATTTCGTTAAGAAGAATAAATTGTTAATTCGAAATTCATTTTTGTCATAAGATTGTTAATTCGAAATTATAATCGATCGATATCGTCCGAGTCTCTTTCCTTTCGACGAAAGATTTTCAAGATTTTCGTTTCTTCCTTTCTTTTTCTTTCTCTTCTTATTTTTATTTTAAATTTCTTTTTTTTTTTTTTTTTTCTTCTAACGTCTTCTTAAGATAGAAGAAATTTCATTAGAAATAACGAAGGACGTGTATATTCGAAATATTGAATTCAATAAGTAATGTCGACATTTGTAATTATTTATATTTGAATGAATAATATTTTATTGGAAAAAAAATGTATATTTGGTATCTTATATTTAAAGTTAACATTTTTTGTGTTTAATATAACATTTTTTCTCTTTTCTTTTTAATTTGGAAATATTTGATATCTCGTGTCTAAATAAATAACAAGACTAATAATATTTTTTTAATACTTAATATTTTTAATTGTTAATATTTAATATTCTAATGAGAAAAGAGTATTATTAAAAAAAAAAAGAAAAAAAGATAATTACTCTCATTGATTAATTAATATTTATTATTTTTATGTTTAAATAGATAAGATCGTTTATTGAATTAAATAGATATATATCGTTTATTGAAGAAATATTTCTTTCCTATGACACATTTAAATAAACGATATAATATTTTCTATAAAATTTCGACATTATTTATTTTCCATAATTAACTAACATTATACTCGATATATTAACATTATATCTCGTGTCTAAATAAATAACATGCCGTAATATTTCTTTATCGAAAATTATTTTATTACTTACTACCCTAATTGAAGGACAATATTATCAAAACAAAAAAAAAAAAAGAAAGAAAGAAAAGAAAACAAAAAAATTATTACTCATTGATTAATTAATATTTAATATTTTTTATATCTAAACAAATTACACTATATTATTATATTTGTTTATCGAGCAAACATTTTTTTTCTCGTATTACACGTTATATAATATTTTCTATAAACACCGACAAAGTTTCGACGTTATCTATTTACCATAACTAACATAATTATTAACCATTAACGAAAGATTGAAAAGATCGATTTGTATCCAACAAATGTAATCCAATTGAAAGAAATTGAAGGTGATTTAAAAGAATGCGAACGAAGCTGCTGTTGTTGATACTAATGATAATGGTGGTGTAAAAGTTGAATATTCTTTTTCTTTCGAGTAAAAAGAAAAGTTAGAAAGAGGATAGATAGTAAGAGAGGGTTGACAAAGTTCGATGAGGCATAACATTTTGGATGAGGGATGGATATCGCGTGTTATAAAGCTCTAACGTCGACGAGTCGTCAAACTAGTATGTGATATCGTCAAGTTAGGACAGAGGGTGGGTGATGGGTAAGAGAAATAAGAAAACGAAAACGAAAGAGAAAAAGAATAAGAAGAAGAAGAAGAAGAATAGAATGTGAAGGATAAGAGAGAGTGAGAGAGAGAGAGAGAGAGAAATGATCGACGACGAATTCATAAGTTTGTAGAGTAGAAAATTTTACCACGGCTCGTAAAAGAACCGTGTTATACGATCTGGCCAATCGACGGCAAGCGAAATGCAGTTTGAAGGTGAATGCATATATTTTTCGATGTAGCCACGAAGAGAAGCAACGAAAATAACTTGTTGGTGAATATTGGAGCGGGGGTAGGAAGCAACGGGATGACGAAACGGAGACATCGAATCGTTTACTACCCCTTGTTTTCTACCTCCCTTTCTCTCTCTCTCTCTCTCTTTCTTTTTCTGTGTCTGTCTATCTATCTCTCTCGTTTGATTTTATTCAATGTATATTATTCATTCGTTCGTTCATTCGTTCGTTCAGTCAATCTTTCTTTCTTTCTTTCGAGAATAATTTCATTTGTTTATTAAGTAATAGTTTTAATAATAATCTTTGAGAAAGTTAGAATGAAAATGTTAAGATATTTTATATATATATATATATATATATATAAAAAATGAAGTAGGTAATAATATATTATAAAGGAATAGTGTAGGAAAAAGAAAAAAGAGACATAATTAAGATTAATATTGAATAAACTTAATAAGTTAATTTCATTCTATTAATCGATTAAATAATATAATCTAAAGCGAGTAGAGATGATGGAAAAGGATGTGTACGTGTTTGTATATAATTATGAAAAAATTGTTAATGGGATCATTTTTTAATCTTTTTTTTTTTCATTTATTTTTGTTTCAGGTAAGGAAACTAAAAAAAAAAAGTAAGATGATACGTCGACGGTATGTGATTCGCTGTCTAAGTTGTATAGAATTCTTTTGGCATCGAAACGACGTCATTTTTATAACAAGGGAAGTAACAAGGGAAGTATGACGATATGAACGATAGATAGATAGAGTTCTAGAGGTGTTAAAATCTCGTATTACATATATGTATTTGTATAAGTTATGTCGTAAGACATGTACATAGTATTTTATATATACATATATATACACGAGATAAGGAAAATTATACATGTATACATATACATACATATCTATATATATAATATATATAATATATATATATATATTATATATAAAACAATAATATATATAAATATATATATAATACACGTATATATGTACGTATGTAGATGTGCATTCGTCTCCTCTATACGTCGATAAAGAAGCAGATAAAGTACGTATTTGATGAATGGACAGATGCATTCGTCTAATAGTAGTCGTATTTCATTCAAGAGAGGGAGAGAGAGGGAAATAGACAGACAGATAGACACAAAGAGAGAGAGAGAGAGAGAGAGAGAGAGAGAGAGAGAGAGAGAGAGAGAGACGATTAATATCGTATTGATAGTAAAGTTTTTAATTTCGTCGTGCCCGTGGGACAATCGGGGTTAGAAAAGGAGAAGAAAAAAAAAAGAGGAGGAAGAACGAGGAGGAGGAGGAGGAGGTGTGTTAAAGAAGTAGAAATCGTTTTATCCAGCTCTTGCTCCTCTTAAACGACAGAAAGACACGAAATGAACGTCAAAGAACCGAAAGCGAACTCTTTCTTTCTTTCTCTTTTTCTCTCTTTCTCTCTTTCTCTCTTTCTCTCATTTCTACTTTCTATCTATCCTTCTTTTTTCCTTATCTCGTATTTGTCGATGAAAACGCGAGAAGAAGCGCAACACAAGGTTGATGACAATGGGTGACGATGGGGAGAAGGGTGAAATTTTACGTGCTCGTTCATTCGCTCGTTCGCTTGCTGGCTTGCACAACGACAAAGAAGACTGAGAAGAAAGAGAGAGAGAGAAAGAGAGAGTGGAAAGACGACGAAGGTCGATTATAAAAGATGTCCGTGCAAATACGAATATACCGAATATTACTGAACGCGCAAAAGATATAACAAAAATATTAATCGCAATGAAACGTCATTTCGAACGTCTTTCTACGTTCTTCTTCTTTCAAATCGTTTTATTAAACTTTTCTCCGTTACGTTAGTATTACCTTTATCTTCACGTAGATAATAATATGTGTGTGTGTGTGCGTTATGTGTGTGGTGTATGTGCGTGTAAGCATTTGAAGTATATATGTCCGATTTCGAGAGATTCATAAAGATATAATGAAAGCTTTTTTTCTTCTTATTCTTTTTTCTTTTATTTATTTTTATTCATTTTCTTATATTTTTTTAACTTGCTTTTCCTTATTTAAGTATTGTATTAAGGATTATAAATAATAAGGATACGAACGAAGGTATGAGCGAGAAATGAAAATTCGTAAGTGTAGATAAATGAATGAATGGATGGATGGATGAGAGTAAGAAAGACGGAGAGAGAAAGAGAGAGAGGGAGAAGGAATAGGTGTATAGGTTGTACGATGATCTCCCCCTCTCTCTCTCTCTCTCTCTCTCTCTCTCTCTCTCTCTCTCTCTCTCTCTCTCTCTCTTTCTCTCTCTTTCTCTCTCTTTCTCTCTTGAGTCGTGGATTGTGTGTTTTAGCTTAATCATTTTTTGTTAACTCGTTTCGTCTAATGTTTCATTTGATCAAAAAAGTCTTGAGTTATACATATATAAATACACATATACATAGATGCATACATAGATACATATATACATACATACATACACATATATATGATTCATTTCCCCTTGATGTTCTACGACAGCTTGTGATTTCGATAAACGATAGAAAGGAGTATGAGGAACAGGAGGTTGGGTGTACGGTAAAATAAAATGTGTCTGTGTGTACGTGCATATATATATATGTGTATATATATATATATATATATATATATATATATATATATATATATATGAATAATGGAAAAACGGAAGTTTGAAATCCTAAGAGAAAAAGTTGACGACCGGCCAAGCTGAAAACCTTCCGGCTAAATGTGCCAACATTTTTCTCTCAATTTGTATATGTATTATTGTATGCGTTGATGCATTAGAACATAAGAGAGGAAGAAAGGAAGAGAGATAAAGAGAAAAACGACGACAAAACTCATTCAAATGCGTTGGTCAATCAAATGTTGTTATCGTTATCTTTTTTAAATCTTTAATTATTTCGATAAGCTCGTAATGATTAAACGACGAATAAAAATTTCTATTTTTTTTTTTCTTGTTGATTTTTTTAATAAAAAAGTTTACAAACTTCATTACATATATATATTGCTATTTCATACATTTTTTAAATCATCGCCTTTCAGAAAAAAAAAAAGAGAAAAAATAGAAAAAAGAAGTTAATAATTTTAATAATTGAGTTAGTTTGACTCGTAGTAAATTTTTCTGATCTCTCTCTCTCTCTCTTTCTTTCTCTCTCTCTCTTTCTGTCTCGTTCTCTCTATCTCTCTCTCTTCTTGTTCTTGTAATTCGATTTCGATATTTCGGTATTAACTAAAACGATACAAGGATACACAAGCGCAGGAAGTGTAAAGGGAATTGATATTCTCCGATTATGAAGGGAACTGTTGGTTCTAACTATCTAACTATCTAGCTATCTAGTAAGCTAGCTCTCTAGCTATCTATCTAACTAACCCAAACTATATCTTCTAAATACAACCAACCAACCAACCAACCAACCAACCAACCAACCAATCATCCAACGTCCTTTCGTCTTTCTGTTCAAACCATCACACCGTTCTCGAAATATTATCAAATTCGATAGTCGACGAAATCGACGATATTTGTTGTAGCTTCGATGAAACGAGTAGCATACTACCTCACACCCATTCCCATCGTAAACTCTCTCTTTCTCTCTCTCTCTCTCTCTCTCGTTCATCGTTCAGGATCTATACTTTAATCCTTGCAAATATAGAGTCGAAATTCCGAAGCATTGTTGCGCATTCGACGAACAGATTTGATGCTCGGCCATTGCTATACGTGCTGCTAATCGCTCTGTCGTTCGTCCATGCTACGATTAATTATCGCTCGAGTGCATAATCCCGCTTCGCTTTAATCGGACGTTCGCCCTCTCTCTCTCTCTCTCTCTCTCTCTCTCTCTCTCTTTCTCTCTCTTTCTCTTGATATACAGGAGAACATTGTTGCATCCATCTGGAACGAGTCCGCTCTACCACCGATAACTCTCTACCATTATGTTATCATTCGTTCGTATAAAAAGTGTCTTCGATTTTATGAGGTCCCTCACCTCGTTCCATCTAACCATTCTTCGACACTTTTTATATCATTAATTATTACTATATTCTCCCTCTCTTTCTTTCTATCAATGAGCTAGAAAAATGCTCATTGCTCGTTCACTCGTTACTTTCTCTTTAAGCACACGTAAGATTATCTTATCGTTCTAACGATAAATTTAATATACAACACGAGTTTTCGAGTTTTCGAGTTTTCGAGTTAGAAGTTCAAATTTTAGATGTTGCATCGAAAATGATTTGTGATGGAAATATACATGAATTTTCTTTCTTTTTTTTTTTTTCCTTTTTTTTTTCTATATATAAATTCTTTTCTTTTCTGATTTCTTTTTCTTCTTATCATAATTAGAACAAGATCGAACTGTCGTTCTTTCGTGTTTTTCCTTTTATTTTTTCTATCTAACTATATAATAAATAAATAAATAAAAAACAAAAGTAACAAGAAAGAAAAAAAAATCCATACGCATATATCCCTTCTTTTCGAAGATATTAATTATAGCACGTTATTCGTAAACCGTATCATTTCAAAATCATATGATTTCTACCAGTTAGGTAACTTATGTAAATATGTACATAGATATGTTTACGATGATACTAATGAATATCCTATGCATATAGAAAATGCATGGATACGATGCAATCGAAAATCAATGATCGAAGAAGAGCACGGTTATGTAATAAATCAGATGTACACTTGTAAATATTATAATATAACGTATTTACGTTAGATAATTTTCTAATACATAAGTATATGTAAATAGTTTTTTAATAGAAAATTAACATTCTTAGCTTCGACATTTACTTTAACACACACACACATACACACACACTCACACGAACAAGTAGAAATAGTATAGGAGGTTAGTTACAACGTTTCGCGTTATCCTCGTATCGATAACTTTCTCCAATGGGAATATAGTATCGATCGACTAGGTCACGTATTTTATTCACGGTGTCGTGAATCAGTGTCAATTTTTACGATAAATCGGATATGTCGTTAGGTTTGTCCCCATCTTTTTTATTTCTCATTTTTATTCTTTTCTTTTTTCATCTTTTTTTTATCCATTTTGTTTCTTCTTTCATTTCTATCATTTTTCTTCTCTCTCTCTCTCTCTCTTTCTCTCTCTTTGTTTGCCTCCTTTCTGCCTCTCTTAAATTCTCTTAAACTATCATCAACCTCGTTGGAAAAGCGTTAACGTTATTATCTTCCGAAATGTGTGCATGTGTTATACCTAATTAATTGAACGTCCCTGCAGGGTCAGGCTGATTTAATACTGAATCATATGCGGTTAACGAAACTAGTTTAATCCTTTCATCGTACAATGACTGACAGAATCATTGGAAACACTGACGTTTCGAATCATCTTCTCTCTCGACGATTTTAACATTCTCTATGCATTCATTTATCCATCTATCTATCCATCCATCCATCCATCTATCTATCTATCTATCTATCTATCTATCTATCTATCTATCTATCTATCTATCTATTTATATATCTACACTTACTAAAATTAAGAAAAGTTACGACTAACTCTTTATTTAGTTAATCTTTATTTAGTTAATAATTTTTATACGATATTCATTACCTTCCAAAATACATAGGTTGAAAATAAAAATAATGAGATAGCAATGAGCTAGCACGATCTATAAAATATTTCATTTATATTATTTTTAATTTTAACCTACGTATTTTTTAACAACGATGATCATCATTCGTTAAACATTTTATTATTACTTATCCCTCTGTACACTTTTTTTTTTCTCTTTATTTCAATCTCTCGTTAATAATTGTTCTTCTTTCCTTTCTTTCTTTCCTTTCTTTTCTTCTTTCGTCGTAAGAAATTTTTTCTTATACGAGAAAGAGAGACAGAGAGAAAGATGTAAGCTCGTATCAGACTTTCTCTCTAGAGGGGGACAAGACAAATTAAATTCGTAAAAGGGAATTTTATATATATATATATATACTGTACCAGTTTTAATTTGTCGTTTAAAAGTCCCATATATAATAATCCTCATGTACGGCCATATTAGTGTACGATTTTAATGAAAAAAAAAAAAAAGAAAAAAAAACCTGTCCAATAGCCTCGATACATTTTAATATAACTCGACATACTTTTTTTTTTTTCTTTTCCTCCAAAGTATCTCTTCTTCCTTCTCCTCATTTTCCTCCCTATCTCCTCTTACCCCCCTCTCTTCTTAAAGAGTAAGAATAAAAATAAGAAGAAGAGAAAGCCGATGGATATTTTAGTTTTGCCTCTTTAAATAGTCTTCTAGCGAAACCTTGGACTTGTTGCGAAAGCATGCGAGATATTCGAGCGAGTGGTAAGAAAGTTGTCGATTAGGTATTCCTTTTCTTTGCTTTTCTTTTCTTTTCGAATATAAAAATATGATCTGGATTGTTAATAATCCGTGACAATAATAATAATAACAACAAGAGAAGCAGCAACAACGATATGAATAATATCGATTCTATGATAAGATAAATAATATTGTAATGATTGGATGCTCTCGAGTGGAAAGAGAGATTAACGATTGAGTTAAGAAAAGTATCGAGTTAAAAGCGAATAAAGAAAGAGAGAGAGAGAGAGAGAGAGAGAGAGAGAGAGAGAGAGAGATGAAATTAATAAGGTTCGATGCACAGATAAAATAAAGATAGGAAGTGTGTATATATGGAGGAGTATAATAGAAGAGGAGCGAGGTCAAGAGAAAGGTTACATGTTCGTTCGTTCGTTCATTCGTTCGTTCGTTTGTGTTGTATAAATATAATAGATGAAAATAACAACTGACGTATCGTCTCGTGGTTTCTATAGAAAATAAATAAGCGAAGATAATGTAAGTTAATCAGTTTGAAATAATAGTTATAGACTAGAAGTTATTAGAGGCTTTCGCCATCACAACAAAAGTCAATTTTCAAAATGAAAGACGAAATTATAGATGAAGTTATTCTTCATCTATAAGATGAAGAAATTATTCTTAACACACATACACTCACGTGTATACATTAATATCTATATATTTTCATTAATTCTATACATTATTTTAAATATCTCTCAATATCTATATATTTTTATTTAATTAATATCAATATGTTTTCAATTTATCAATATATTATCAATATTATTATATGACAAATTATAACGATAAACGATTAAGTTATCCTTCAGTATTTCTCCATACGTTCGAATAAGAATGCGAGAAAAAAAATTGAAGAGAAAATTAATTAAAAAAAAAAAAAAAAAGAACAGAGAGAGAGAGAGAGAAATAAACAAAAAATAAACAAAATAATAAAAACAAAGAAAAAAAAAAAGATATAAGATATCCCGACATAGCAACCGTGCGAAAGTTCATTACACGAGAGCACTTCGAAACGGCAATAACGTTCCTACTACTGGTTCCCGCAGTTTCCTCGATTTCGAAGTAATTTATTATCTGGATAGTGTGTTCGTATGTATGCGTATATATTTATATGAGTGTGCGTATGCGTGTATGTCCAAGAACGTCGAGTAGTAGAAAATACAACTCGAAAAAGTATATGCTTTATTGCCCAGCATTTTTCCACTGCGGCACGTCCTACTCTCTTTCTGTCTCCTTCATTCGTAACTCCTCTTTCTATTTTTCTTAAACTACTACTTGTTTCGTTATCGAAGAAATATATATATATATATATATATATATATATATATATATATATATATGAGAGAAAAAGAGAGAGAGAAAGAGAGAGCAAGATAGCTTCTTTTTCTTTTCTTCTTTTATCTTTTCTTTCTCGAAGAAGAAGAAAATTCTCGAAAATATTGTGTATGTGTGTGTGTGTGTGTGTGTGTGTATTTATCTATGTATATATGTGTGTGTGTGTATATATCGATAATACAATTTATGTTCGCGCGAACGATCGAAATATAAATTTTTATGATGATCAGCTGTTGTATCACGTCGCTTTCTATATGTCTATATATATATATATAGATATGTATATAGATATACATAGATATGTATATAGACATATTATGTATGTAGGTATGTATATCTATGCAGATATGTATGAAGTATACGTAGATGTTTAGTTCATACGTATGTATGAACAACGTAGGTACATATGTATCTATCTATCTATCTATCTACGTACATACCTATCTATCTATTGGAGATATAATTTGTCGAGGTATGGAAATCTCTTCGCGAGTATATTCGACGAGTCACATGTGCGTGACCAATAGAAACTATAGGGGTAGATGGATAGCTTGTTTCGCAAGGGTTCTGAAAGTTCTCGAAGATCATTGGTGTGTGAAATGAAATTGTCTAGTGCTTTGTTTATTTTGTTTCTTTCTTATCTTATTTATTTATTTATTTGTTTATTTATTTGTTTTTTTATTTATCCATTCATTCATTCATTCATTTATTTATTTATTTATTTATATACTTATTTTTTTATCTACTCATTTATTTATTTATTTATTTATCTATTTATTTATTTTTTTTATCTATTCATTCATTCATTTATTTATATATTTATTTATTTATTTATTTTTTTTATTTATTAATTTATTAATTTATTTATGTACTTATTTATTTATTTATCTATTTATTTTTTATTCGCGATAAAGTAAGTAAATATGAGAGTTTAATACTAGCTAAAAAATTGTTTTCATTATCTTTTTATTATTATTTCTTTTTCGTAATTAACGTTCAGTAATTTCTTTTCGTTATTATTTTTTATTTTCTTTTCTCTTTTTTATTCTCTCCATTACTAACAATAACACATTAGACGATAAAATATATCTAACCGTTGATAATAAACGTAAAAAAAAGATAATATAATATATTACTATAATACATTTACTATTAGATCAAACGTGTTAACTCTTTAAGAAAATAAACCGTTTAGATAGTTTATTTAATGAATTTAACAAAATCATCGAGAACTTCCTTCGTAGACATTTTCAATGTTTTTTATCGTAAGTGAAACGAGGAGATGGTTAAAGGGCCCTTATGCTGTATGTTAACCGCTACCAAACGAAATTACAGGTTTGCTCGAAGAACGACCGATAGATAGGTAATTAGATCAAGCCACGTACAGAAGGGGCCAATCAGTGCATGTTGGCAAAATCGAAGTAACTTGCGAGCACCATCGAGAGTCGACTGAGAACACTGGTGTTTCCGTCGTACGTGTGTCTTCTTGAAAAAGATAAATAGATAGATAGATAGATAGATAGATAGATAGATAGATGGATGGATAGATAGATAAATGGATAGTTTACTGGCAGATAACCAGTTTCTAATCGCAAGTAATTTTCTTGTAATTCTTAAATCTCTCCAAAAACATTTACAAAAACATTAGTTCGGTGTATCAGTCCTGTATTAAGAGCTATCGAATTTTCTATTTTTTTTTTTTTTTTAATTTCAAAGTCGAAATATTAAGGAGAATTTTATTTTTTCGAATTTGTTTCTTCTTCTTTTCTTTTTTTTTTTTTTTTAGTTATTTCAATTCGACTTTGAATTTCAATATGGAAACGAAGTTGTAATGGTTTTGAAAAGGATAGATAGAACGAGATCGTGAAAGAAAAAGATTAAAGGAAAGATAAGGAAAATGAAGAAAGAAAAATAAAAATTAGAAAAGATCGATCGATCGATCGATCCTGTTTTGCGCGTTTTAATAACGATTCAAATCTCGTCATCGAAGAAACCATCCAAAGCAATCGATCTTCGTCGATATTAAATGTAGAAGTGAAAATTAATCTCGATACGAACGTTATTTGTTACGAAATTATTTTTTTCTTTTTTCTTTTCTATTTCTTTTTGTTTTTTTCTTTTCTTTTTTTTATCTTTTTTTTTATTTTTTTTTTTATTTTTTTTTTATATGCGAAGCACGCGTTACGTATTTAGGATCGCATGCACGGAGGTATGCGTTAACTTTCGCTCCTGGCATGTTTCTTATATCGTATTTCCCTTTCTCATCGTCTTATGTATACATGTATGTATATATGTATGTACGTATACATGTATGTGTATGTACACTTTCGATTTATAATATTCTCTTGGCATGGATCAGAATGGATAAATCCGTAATTGACGTTATGATGTTATTAGGATCTTATCAAATTATATTATAAAAACAAATATTCTCATCGAAAAATTTTTTAAATATTTTCAATTCATACATATATACATACATACGTACATACATACATACATACATACATACATACATACATACATACATATATATATATATATATATATATATATATATATATATGTATATATATGAATTGAAAGTATTTAGAAAATTTTTCGATGTGAATATTTGTATATATATATATATTTTTATGTGTGTACATATATATAATTTTTAAATATATTATATATATTTCTATATATATATATATATGTATATATATATACATAATAATTTTTAAATAATTCGGAATAATTTTCTAAAGGAGAGAAGAGGATTGAAAATGATTTCTCGAGACTATTCATTCGATTTTTCAGAGAGGTCATGTCAATCGTTGAAATCCATTGTGAGATATATATATATGTAGATAGATAAATAGATAGAGAAAGAGAGAGATAGAGATAGGTCTTTCCGTATCGTAAAGAAGTCCTCTGCTCCACCCCTCCCTCTTTCCACTGTTCTCCTTTCTTCTCCACTCTTCTCTTCTCTTCTCTCCACCCTCCCGATCCCTCTTATCCGAGGCGTATGGCCGAAAGAGAGGGTACTTGTTTCGAGGCAGTATAAGTTTGGAATTAACGTCGTTAGGTTTTACGATCGCCCAGTCGGCAGAAACTGATTCGTTGTAAAGAGGAAAACGACTAAGAGGACGAACGACGGCACGTAACCCGTAGAGAAAGAGAGAGAGAGAGAGAAAGACATAGAGATTCGAGAGATTCTAGAAAGAGAGAGAGAGAGAGAGAGAGAGAGAGAGAGAGAGACAGAGAGAGAGAGAGAGAATGAGAGAATGAGAGAATGAGACAATGAGAGAAGAGGAAGGACTGAGAAGAGAAGGAGAAACCGGGAGCATATCCACCTTACCTTTCACGATCGCGAAAGGATAAGAGAAGAGAGAGAGAGAGAGAGAGAGAGAGAGAGAGAGAGAGAGAGAGAGAGAGAGATGGGAGGAAGAGAGAAAGAGAGAGAGGGAGAAGATAGTCTGACGTGTTAGCACCCAGAGACGGGTAAGCGATGGTCGTGGAAAACGATGGAGGAGGCTGAGAAAGAGAACGAAGAGAGAAAGAGAGAGAGAGAGAGAGACAGAGATAGATAGATAGAGAGAGAAATAAAGAGAGAGAGAGAGAGAGAGAGAGAGAGAAGGAAGGAGATAGAGAGAGAAAGGAAAGAGAACGAAGCTCGCGTCCGTTTGAAAATGACTGGGTGGGGATGGGGTAAAGAATAAGGGGGGGGTGACAGTAGGGAGATCGTAATTTTTCGAATTGGTTTTCCCTTCGTTACGACCTCTTTTTACGCGCATACCAATTTAATAGTTTATCGTACATAATAAAGGCACGTTATTAACGTCTTTCGATCCTTCTACTACTACTACTACCACTATTACTACTACTACTACTACTACTACTACTACCACTACTACTACTACTACTACTAATACTACTATTACTACTATTTCTATTACTATTATTACTATTACTATTACCACTATTACTATTACTACTATTACTATTACTACTATTACTATTATTATTATTATTATTATTATTATTACTACTCTTACTACTACTACTACTACTACTACTACTACTACTACTACTACTACTACTACTACTACTACTATTACTACTATTATTAAGACTACTACTACTACTATTGCTATTACTACTATTTTTTTTCTTTGTCCTTCTTCATCTCTTCCTAGATCTTTTTACCTTTCTCTTCTCGTATTCGTTCCAGCCCTCTTATATTTCCTTCCTTAATTTCTTTCTCTATCTCTTTTTCTCCTTTCTCGTTCTCTCTTCTCTCTTTCTCTGTCTTTATTTCTTTCTCTCTCTCTCTCTCTATTTCTCTCTCTCTCCCTCTCCCTCTCTTTCTCTCGTTTCCTTTCGTCATTTCTCTTCCTACGTACTTTATTATCTTTTCTCCATCTCCACGTGGAAGGATACTAATTTTTGATTTTCATTCTCTTTTTTCTATTTTCTTTCTTTTTTTTTTTTTTGATGCATTTAGAATTGGAAATTAACGGATGGTGCGTAATTCGTAAGCAAACGCGTTATCTCACTTATTATTGTATTTGAGGTGGATCGACTTGTTTTCTTTTTTCTTTTTTCTTTCTTCATTCTTTTTCGTGTTTATCTTTATTTTTATTTTTACTTCTTTTCTTGGTTTTTTATTTATTTATTTATTTATTTATTTATTTATTCATTTATTCATTTATCTTTTAATGGACGAAAAGAAAATGAGAAGAAACGAGGAAAAATGATACAGTAAAAAAAGCGAATACGAGAAGAAAATTATCATCGATGTATCGTGGTGAACGATGGAATAATCGTCTATGATAAAGGTGATAATAAATTTTCATAAAAAGTTCTTATTGCAAAAATTTTAACTCGCGTTGACGTTATATTTATCCGATATTATACGTTAAGAATTGATAATTGCTCGATGAACGAAGTCACGCTTAAAAATCATTTCTCGTTCGCGATCACGTTTTACGATCGCGAACGATAAATCGACATGCGTCGTCGTCGTCGTCGTCGTCGTCGTCGTCGTCGTCGTCGTCGTCGTCGTCGTCATCATCCTCGTCCTCGTTTTATCGCGAAGAATGAAAAGAAGGAAAGTAAAACGCGTTCGTGGAATTTCATGTAGGAATTTTATTTTTCGAAACTTTTCACCGTATGATAAATGTTTAGTTTCGTGAGGGAGGACTAAAAGAGGGGATAGATATAAAGCGGAAGGGGAAATGGGAGAATTTGGATGAAGAACGGTATCAGAAATAACGCAAAAGCTGTGCTGATGTGTGTGTATGTGTGTGTGTGTGTTTGTATATATGTTTTGTTTAATCCTTGCCAAACGAACGTACGGCACGCGAGAAAGTATGAAATACTATGATATTTATATCGTGTATCATACCTTTGAATATTTTTTTATGATATCGTACATTATGTAGTCTCTTGCATTCGTAGTGGATATATATTGTACAAATAAATAAAAATAAATATAAATATATATATATATAAAATTGCACGTTAAAGAAATACACATACACAAACATATATATATATTCATCATTTAGATTTTTTAAATCATTTATATTTTTGACGTATTATGTTAGTCGTTATTTCCTTGAGGAACATATAATTTAAATTTGTAAATTTGACGAGATCTGCCAGCAACAGAAATTTGTTACGAAATCACGAAAAGATCAAGGTAAGGATAATACCTTAATATATCGAATCGTTAATCAAACTTATTTCATGGAATCTTTTTTTTTTTTTTTTGCTTTTATATTCCTTCTTTTACTTTCATTATAAAAAGAGAAAAGAGAAAGGAAAAAGAAGAGGTCGAGAGAGAGAGAGAGAGAGAGAGAGAGAGAGAGAGAGAGAGAGAGAAGAAGAGACCACGAATAAAAATAAATAGATACAAAATCATCGAAGAATATATACGATGGAGAATCGTCGTGTACGAGAACGTGATTTAAATGAAAAGAGATAGTACATCGAATAGTTAATAAAATTTATTCGATTTAATTCGTCGGATATCCTTTTCTCCTTTACTTTATCGTATAATAACAAAGAGAGAAAAGAGAATAGCAAAAAGAGAAAAAGAAGAGGAATGAAGAATAGAAAGAGAAAGAATGAGAGATAGGCAGAGAAAAGATAAAAGAAAGAAAAAAAAAAGAAAGGATAGAAAAGGATAGAGCACGAATAAAAATAGATACGAAATCTTCGAAGAATATGTTTGAACGAGGAACGTCACGGTATGGGAACGTGGTTTTGATGAAAATTAAGTTGCAAAGGGGGAGAACATACCGAACGATATTATTATTCATTCCCACGTCGGGGCTTTTCGACTATGTTGTTCGGCACACACATCGACGACGAGACGGAGCCGTTGTTTTCCTGAGTTCGCGTGGATAACGTAATGTTCGAATGTCGTAGTCGTCCTTGTCGTCGTCGTCGTCGTCGTCGTCGTCATCGTAGTCGTCGTAGTCGTAGTCGTCGTCGATTCATAATGAAATCCGAGAGGAAAATCAGCGTGCGCGAGAGAGAATTCTCGTGTCGTGCGAAAACGGAAAATCTGAACGTGACGCGATCGGATTTGAAAGAAGAGGATAGATAGACGGGGTGAAGTGGAGAGGGGAAGGGGTGAAAGAGGGGCCCTCGAGCCGGCCCAACCCAACCTAACCCAACCCAACCCAACCCAACTCAACTCAATCCAACCCAGTTCAGCTCGACTCAACTCAACCTAGCCTAGCTTAGCTTGGTCTGGCCTAGCCCCATCATTTTATGCAAATAAAAATGGAGGACATTTGATTTCCCCGCGGTGTTTCTACCCCTCTCTGTTCGGTCGTCACCTTCCCCCTCTCTTATCCTTTCTCCTCCGAGTTTTCGTTCTCATCCTCGTACTCCTACTCGTATTACTCTTTCTTTTCATCGTCGTTAACGTCAACATGGTTGGACGATGGTCCTCGAGGTCCTCGAGGATAGAATATCGTGATGTTTTTTTTTTAAACGAATTTTGAAAATAGTTTTGCATCTCGTAGTAATATGTATAGATATGTGTGTTGATGAATAATTGTTAGTATTATTATTATTATTATTATTATTATTTTTGTTGTTATTGTCGTAGTTATTATTGGGAAGTGTGAGTTACGTCGAAGTTATTATTGTTTATCTTTGAGAGATAAGAAATGATTTTTCCAAGCAAATTTCGAGAACAGTTTTATATATAGCATCTCCAAGTAATATATATTATAATAAGAATAATTATTGTTGTTGTTGTTGTTGATATTGTCGTTGTTATTGTTGGAATTATTATTGAAAAGTATAAGTTATATCGACGTTATTATTATCCATCTCCGAGAGATAAGAAATGCTTTTTTCAATCAAATTTCGAAAAAAATTTTGCATCTCAAAGTAATATATATATATATATTAATTATAATATAATTACATAATTATAATTAATATAATAATAATAATAATATATAATAATAATAATTATTTTTGTACAGTAATTACAATAATTATTATTATTGTTATTACTGTTAATCGATTATTATAATTAATCCAAAATTATATTCATATATATATATATATATAATTCGATAATTATAATTATTATCGAAAAGTATAAGTTACGTCAAAGTTATTATCACCTATCTCCGGTAGATGAAAGATTTTTATTTGGTACAATCGAAAAATATTATTATATTCTCTTACAAATCGTAAAATAAAAAAAGAAAAAGAAAAAAACAAATTGAATCCTGTCAACGTAATATTCAACAGATACTTACCTAACAAACAGCAAACTATCAGGAGAAATTGCGCGAAGCGCGAAATACAAATCTTCCGAGAACTCATCTTATTTGTTTCGCTTTAGCAAGTTATATCAGAACTCCGTTTTCTAATCTCACGTTAGATTTCCAAAACAGAGTTTTCAATGAAGAGGAAGACGCGTGAAACGGTTGATGAGGAGAACGACAAGAGAAAGGATAAAGAAAAGGATAAAGAAAAGAAAAGATTTGTTAAACAACAAATTTCGTACATACGCGAACGCTTGCGTGAAACATAGCAACGGGTTGTACGAAATTTTTGAATAGATAAATAAATAGATAGATAAATAGATAGATAAATAGTATAGATAGATGAACGAATAGATAAAAAAAAAAAGTAGGAGAAAGAAAAGAGAAAGACAAACGAAACGAATGGAACGAAAAAAACTAGGCTACAGAAAAAAAGAGAAGGAAAGAAAGAAAGAAAGAAAGAAAGAAAGAGAAAAAAGGGAGAAAAATGGTGTATATCCGGATTGTTGAGAGTAGGACTCTCACCGTAACGGAGTCCACGCGGAAACTGACGGTTTTCGAGTAACGTGCGGACGCCGATAGCACGCTTGCTTCCACGCTCTCGAGAGTAGAGCGGAACGGATCATACGAGCTACTACGAGTCGACTTTTGCTTTTGCATCGTCGAGGCCTTATAGTAGTTTCTTCTCTTTCTCCTCTCTCTTTTTCTCTCTCTCTCTCTCTCTCTCTATCTATCTATCTTCTTTCTCTTTCTCTCTTAGTTCGCGCTTTTCAAAGACTCTCGCTACGGCCACGTGAAATAGCAAACGAATCAACAACGAGCGTCTCCTCCTTGAGACTTTTTAGATTGTGAGAATAAGAAGGAGGAGGAGTACGAGGAGGACGAAGAGGAGAAGGATAAGGATAGAAAAGGAATGGAAAGAATAAGTTACAATAAGTTACTACGGCCAAAGACACACTTACAAAAACCGCAAACTCAACTCGTCTCTTACCTTTGAGAACTCTGAATGCCTTCGTTGAGTCTCTCTTGTATTCTCTTTCTCTTTCTCTTTCTCCTTCTCTATTTCTTTTCTTTTCTTTTTCTATTTCTCTTTCTATCTTTGATTAACGATCGAGCGAGAGAAAGAGAAAGAGAGAGAGAGAGAGAGAGAGAGAGAGAGCGTGCAAGCGAAAGCGACACGGATTCGATCGAGGCAAGCCAAAGAAGAAGGCTAATGGCACGTGCTGTTGGTGCCACTCGATTTTTTTCTTTCTTTTTTTCTTTTTTAATTTTCTTCACTTATTTTCTTCTTCTTCTTTCTCGTATTGTTTCTTGTTTTCTTTTCCAAATCGAGTTTACAAAGATTTACATATGATGTTACTTTCTTTCGCACGCGAAATTATTTTCTCGTTAAAATGCCTAAGTATCGTCGAAGACGTAAGACTACGAACGTGTTTTTGTACACTGGATTGCATCTCGACGATCGGGTTATTTCTTAAAAATTCTTAAAAAAAACCTTTGAAACTACTTTTTTCTTTTTCTATTTTTTGTTTTTCTTTCTTTCTTTCTTTCTTTTTTTTTTTCTCTTAGATTTTTATCAATCACGTTAGATTTTTAGGCGAAATAAGAGCTTGTTTTAACATAAAACATCGCAAACGATTATACGTTGATTTATATCTTGAGATTTCTTTTCTTTTCTTTCTTTTTTTCTTTTTTCTTTCTTACATTTTTATCTATCACTTTAGATTTATGATACGAAATAAGAGTTTATTTCAAATAAAAGGACTGCGAACGATTATACACCAATCTACATTTTGAGATTTTTCTTTCTTTTTTTTTTTTTTCTTTTTTCTTTCTTACTTTTTTATCAATCACTTTCGTTTTATGTAAGAAATACGTAGCTTATTTCAAGTAAAAAGATTCCGAACGATTATACACGAATCTACGTTTTGAAATTTCTTTTTTTTTTTATCTTTTTTCTCTCTCTCTCTCTCTTCTTTTTTTTTTTTATTAAACGATTTCTTAAAAATTCCATATTCTTCTCTTACATATTCGACGTTTTATGCTGATTGTAAAAACGATCTCTTTTATTTTTATCAATTACGTCAGATTTTTATGCAAAATAAAAGTTCGAAAGACCGAACGAACTCGGAACAATTATGCACGGTTTTGCATCTTGACCTTTTTCTTTTTCTCTTCTTTTCTTTTCCAAATGACTTCTTGAAAACTTGTATTCTCGAATCAACGTTTTACGTTGATTCTATAAATGACCTATGTTTTTATCAATTACGTTGAATTTTTATGCAAAGTAAGAGTTCGATTAAATAAAAATAGCGTTCGTTCAAGATGAAAGGAACTTTTTTTTTTCTTTTTTTTCCTTTTTATGATTCTCTCCATAACATAAGAATTGCAAATGTTACGTCTTCCTTTTTTTTTTCTTTTTTTGGTTTTTGCTTTTCGTTTACGATCTTAACTCTTTAACGCAGTAAGCGGCGAAACTTTATATTGACGAAAGCATAGTTTGTCTTGGTATTGGTCAAGATTTACTTCGAAACAAACATAATAAAGCTACGCGAAGTCAATTTGATTTCATTGTGAGAGAGTAGCAAAAGAAAAAAAAAAAATAGAAAGAAAGGAACTCTACGTAATAAAATGCAAATTACGAACGGTTTTGTTATTAGCATAGAAAAAAAAAGAAGAATAAAAAAAATGAAAGAAAAAAAAAAAGGACCGAGCCAATAAATCTGTTACGCAGAGATGGCGTTATTGCTGTATATAAAATCGGATTAAATTAATTTTATCTTAATTCCGTTTTTGTTAAAACGAACGTCTTCTCTCAGTTGCGTAACTTCGCGTCATGCAATACTTCAGTTTTCTTTTCTTTTTCTTTCTTTCTTTCTTTCTTTTTTTTTTTTTATCGGTCTTTAAATTTCACTTAGAAAAAGTTTAGAAAACGTTTTTGTGTGTGGAGTAATACATCTTGCGGTTCGATAAACCGCAACAACAAGTTCGTGCATACCAGCAGAAAAGTAATTAATTGTTTAAACTTTAAACGCGTGTAATTTTTTTTCTCTTTTTCTTTTTCTTTTTTTTTTTTTTGTCAAAGTTTATCAACACTTCTTGTTGCTTTTGAGAACAAACAATAGAGCGAGATATTTGAACGATTAATCCACTAATTCCATCCATCCAGTTCTTACCACCGGCAGTTCATTATTATCTTTATTTCACTCGTAAAAGAGAAAAAAAAAGAAATAAAGAAAATACCAGGGAGGGATGCAAAAAAAGAATTACCCTCAGTGGTTTTCCTATTATTACCATTCCCGACGCAGCACGATGTTATATTTAGTTTTTAATATGTCTTAATTTATCCGTCCGCCATTTTTTTATCATCCTTTCCTATCTATAATCTCTTATCTCTTATCGTTCCTGTTATTATATGTCGATTTATTAACTCCGACGAATTTATTTACGAGAAGATTAAATAAGACATATTTTAAATCTAAATGAGTAATCGATTAAATAATGTTTTAAAAGAAAAAAAAAAAAAAGAAAAAGATTGTAGGGGAGGGGAGAGAACAAGATAATCAAAACGAAATAAAATGAAACAAAATAAATGAGTAAATAAATAAATGAATAAATGAAACGAATTATCTTCGAGCAAGATATTATTTAATATTGAAAATATTACGTAGGATCTGTGTCTGTGTTAGTGTCTTGTGTGTTTGTGCTTGCGCACGTACGTTTGTTTTCTTTTTTATTTTTCTTTTATTTATTTATTTCTTTTTTTTTTATTTTTTTTTTTATATTTACGTCATGTATAAAGATTTGTATATTATTCGTGTTATTATCTATTATATTATATTTATATATTATTATATTATATAATATATTATTAAATATTATCTATATATATATATAATATTATATAATATATTATATAATATAATATATTATTATATATTACTATTTGAAGTTCCTTACAGTGCATTAAAAAAACTTGAAATTCAGTTACTTATTTTATTTGTTTTCAATTTATAAGATATTAAATATTATAAAGAATTAATTATAAAATAGTATTATAAAGTAGTAAGTAAATAATTACATAATACATAAGAATAAAAATAGTTTATATTCTTATCAGGATATATAAATGTACGTTACGTTAATTCAGCGTTCAGTTAACTCTCTTCGTGAAAAGAATTATATCGGATGATTTTAATCAACTTATATCTTTTAATCTACGTTACATAAGGAGAATGTTTTTTTTTTTTTACATTGATCGTCTACAATCATTTTTGATAACGAAAAGATTATAAACGAAGATTCAATTCGTCTTATTCTAATCTTATTGTAATCTTATAAGTTTTTCTATCATTTTTCTTGAATTTTATTTCTTTTCTAATTTCTTTCTTTCTTTCTTTCCTTCCTATTGTAATTAATAAAATACATATCAATCTAATAAGAATTAAGTTTTATTTTTCTATCATTGTTCATTGCCTTGAATTTTTTATTTCTTTCTTTTTCTTTTTCTTTTTGATTAATACGTATCAAGAAAACAAGCAGTGTCTCTAAGAAGAAAAAAGAGAGAGAGAGAGAGAGAGAGAGAGAAATAAAAAGAAAGAGTGCGATTCAAGCGAGCGATTTATTATAAATAAAGATTCAATTCATACTTTGATCTTATCGTTACCGTTCTAATAAAAATTAAGATTAAAGTTTTCCATCATTTTTATTGAATCTTCTTTGTAATTAATTTCTTTTTAATTAATTTATTTCTTTTGTTTTTGATTAATACGTATCAACAAAACAAGGAGAGTCCCTAAGAAGAGAAAAAGAAAGAGAGAGATAGAAAGAAAAAGAATATAATTCAGACGAGCGATATCAGGTCTCATTGTTCGTGCGGACTCTGTGCTCTTTGTCTCTCTGTCATTTCGAAATATCATGTGAACGCGTAAGAGAGAGAGAGAGAGAGAGAAAGAGTGAGGGTGGGAGAGAGAGAGAGAGAGAGAGAGAGAGAGAGAGTACGAGAAGACGTATATCTCCGACGATACTCGTGGATAAGTTGCGAGTTTCCATTTACGACCTAGTACCCACTTCTACGTCTTCCACCACCCCTCTCCTTCTTCTCCTTATCCACCTATCTCGTCCAGCTGTCTCCACCAACCCTAAAAATAAAGAAATAACGAAAGAACGACGACGGGACGAATACTCGACGTGTCATATGATCTTATTTCTCGTCGCACTAACTTCTCAACTTCTCAACTTCTCAACTTCTCAATGTTAACGTCAGATAGGAATTTAACATATTTTTGTCTACCCATATATATATATATATGTGTGTGTGTGTCCTCTACATATCCTATATATAATATATATTCTATATATATAACATATACTTTATATATATATGTGTGTGTGTGTGTTTATATATATATATATATTCAATATATTCAATTTATATATGTGTATATATATATATTTAATTTGTTTTATTTTAATATTATTGTAATTTTATTAGTTTTTCTATTATTTTTATTGAATTTTATTTCTTTTTTAATTAATTTATTTTTTCATTTTTTTTTTTTTTTTTTTTTTTTAATTAATATGTATAAACACACACACACATATAAGGAAAGAATGAAAGAAGAAAAAAAAGTAACGTCACCATGCATGTGTTTTCCCTTATGCGAACGATAGAAATTTAAAACCTGTTTCAAAATTCCTCTACCAAACCTAGAGTACGATTATCGCGTTACACAAAGTTTCTTCTTTTTTTTTTCTTTTTTCTTTTTTTATAGATATCTCCACCATGGTGTATACTCTTTTTCCTTCTCTCTCTCTCTCTCTGTGTTGTGTGTCTCTGTCTCTCTACCCATTTCTTTTCTGATTTAAAAAAAAACTTTTTCTTCCTTTTTTTTTCTTTTTTATTTTTCTTTTTTATTTTTCCCTCACTAGAATCAACGCACGAATATTTTATCACATTATCGTTCATTCTGTACACCGTAGTTAACACATTTTGTTTGTTGTGCTGTCAGAACTCGGAATGTCCGAGTCATGTATAAAGATTTGTATATATGTATTTCGTTTTGCTTACGCACATTGTGCACGTATATCACCAGGTCATCCTGGAATTTATAATTTTTCTTTTTGTTTTCTTTTCTTTCTTTCTTTTTTTTTTTTATTCTTTTTTTCTACTAGATCTCTTTCGAGTGGGCACTTTTGTATCGCGTGTTTATTAACGTAAACATTTTTTTGACGTTACTCGATAGGTAAATACAGAGATGTACATGAACACACATGTACATATATACATATATATATATGTACGTACATATGTATGTATATTTGCGATGTGTATGTATGAACGCATTGAAATGTTGTCTCGTTAACAGTATTCGAGATTCACGAGAAGTATTGAGAGTTCTCGTTTAGAAAGTGGCATCTGCGGAAAGTGGGACATCACATATTGATTGATTACTTTTATAATTACGTTGACGATCGATTGATGATAATATGTTGATCACGATTATGATTTCTTTTTTTTTTTTCTATCGAATTATTTCTTCTTTGACAACAATAATAACAACGATAGTGGTCCTAATCATTGATCGTTAAATGATTGATTAATCTTACTAACAAATTATGTTAATCGATTAATTTTTCTTATTATCGATCTGTTTTCTTTTTCTTTTATTTTTATTTTATTTTCTTTTTTTTTCTTTTTTTCCTTACACGTTACTAAGCGAACGTAAAATATCTAGGAATTTCTTTCTCTCTCTCTCTTTTTTTTTTTTTTTTGTTTTAACTCCATTCTCGTTTTAGCCTTGAGAATAGAGTGCACGTTGTTTGAAATTTGTAAGACTTAGAAAAATTTCTTCGTCTTCCTCTTTCACTCTTCTCTTCGTTTTCTTTTCTTTTTCTATCTTTGTTCGTTTTTTTTGTTTGTTTGTACGTTCATTTCTTTCATTCATTCATTCATTCATTCATTCATTCATTCATTTATTCATTTATTCATATTCACACGTTCTCCGTTCATTGTAGTAGTAAAGTATTTATAAGAATACTTTTTTAGAATTTCAAGAGAATCAGATAAGAAGAGAATTAATAAAAATAATGATAACGACGATGACGATAATGAAAAGGACGAAGAGAAAGGGATAAAATATTCCGACGACCCTGTTGTAAAAATAAATTCGACGGGATTTCTAGCACATTTACATGATCTCGTGTAAGATCTTATGATTTTTGTTCGGCGATTAAAAGTTTCCAAAAGCCATTAGAAATGTGAAAGCTTTGAAGTGCCCGTAGAATTAATTTAAAGTTCGTAGCTTTTAATTTATGAACATACATACACATATATATATATATTTTTTTTCACACACACATATATATATTCGTAGCTTTTAATTTACGAACCTATATTATATATATATATATATATATATATATATATATATATATATATATAAATGAATTAAAACATATATATATATGAATGAAGTAGGGGGTGAAAATAGGGAGTTGAGTAAAATGGAGGAGAGTATATACAATGCCAAAAAGAGAGAGAGAGAGAACAAATTTGGAGATTAATCGAATGGAAGAATATTTTTTCTTCTTTCTTTCTTCTGTTTTCTTTCTTTTTTTTTTTTTTAATGGAAAACGAATGCGGAAATACTAACATTCGGAAATATCAACATTCACATCGATAGTATCCCAAGTTTCCTTTTCACGCTCGTCGAATTCAATTTGATAATAATAAACATCGTTTTCTTTTTTCTTTTTTTTTTTTCTCTTTTTTTTTCTATCGCAGTAAAGTTTGACGATTAACGAGGAAAGACTTCTTCCATTTTTCGTTTCCTCGTTTCTCGTTCCTTACGGAAAAATCGAATAATCTCGTGAAGATGGCGAAAAAAAGCACAAAGCGTTGGAGAGAATCATCGTATCGCTATTATACTCGAAGTAGATACTACGTAGATTCGTAGGTGGGGGTTGGAGGGTGGAAAAATAGGAAAAGGAGAAAGAAAAAAAGAAACAGATATCTTCTGCTCGCGTTGCTAAACTCTCGCGCGAATTCTTGGAAAGAGCTCTATAGGATTAAAGGAAAATTCGTACGAGGATAGAATCGTTTCCTCTGGCAACGAAAGAATTTTCTTCTATTCATATTACTTTCTAACCATGCGAGAGAACTTTTAGTATACGAACGAAGGAACGAAGGAAGTATCTCCCGAAAACTTCCGGAATAAACTCGATACTTTCCCTACTCACGATATACTTGACGACTATTTATTGACTATTATACTTATACTCGATGTACATACATGTGTGTGTATGTGTGTATGTGTGTGTGTGTGCATACGTATCATATCTTTTTTCGAGTAGGTAGCTCGATAAAAATAAAAAGTAAGTTTCTTAACTTTGTTATGTACTCTTTGTTTTTTCTACGTTTTTATTTTATTTTATTTTTTTTTAATTTATTTTATTTAATTTATTTTATTTTATTTTTTAATATTCTCTCATCCTTTCTTTTCTTTTTTTCTTTTTTTTCTTTTTATCTTTTGCTTTTTTTACTTTTACTTAATTTTTTTTATTATTAGCATTATTTTTTGTTTTTCCTTTTCATATGTACGTATATATAGAGTGAAGAAAGGAGAACTGGTTTTTATCGTAATTCCATTTACATCCTGTAATTTCGCTAAGCAAACGTCATTTTTATTCGTCCAACGAGATTCGATGGAGGATTTAAAACGAAATAAATTTAATATCACTAAACCCGATAATATGTGTACATAACGTGTACGTATAAGTGTATTATATTATAGATATTTATTTACTTTATAATATTATAATTTTAATACTTTTCTTATATAGATATTTATCTGTAATACGATAGATACTATTCACAAAATTATTTCATTATTATTTCGCAACATTGTTTTCGAATCTCCAAACGAATTGATTTTTTGAGATTACGAGATAAACAACATTGGGACAATTTCCTTCTACCCGATATTTTTTATCTTCTTTTTATTTTTTATTTATTTATTTATTTATATTATCAAAGAAATGAAAGATGAAGGGGTTGCTTTAATATTCAGTTCGTTGAATTGGAAAAAGAACTCGCAACGTTATTTAATGTTATTTAACATTTGATATTATCGATTTATAAATATAAATATATTTGTCTCATATTAAAAAAAAAAAAAAGAGAAAAAAAAAAGAGAAAAAGAAAGAGAGATTGAAAAGAGAAGGAAGATATCGTATCCAATGATAAACGAAATCACGAATTTAGGATGAGTTTACAACGAATTACAAATGAGATATATACTAACTAATCTAAATACTTTTAGAAGGAAGCTAGTTATTTACTATAGAAACTTCTAAACCTTTAGTTAAAATACATATTTGTCATGGGGATCGGTTTACTACATGACTGCTGTACTCTAAGAAAATACATACGTATATATATATATATATATATATATATATATATATATATATGTATGAATGTATATATATGTATATATGTATAATATATGAATGTATATGTACGTCTATGAGGACAGTGAAAGAGAAGTGACCGCATCGCGCGTTAGTCCGATATTACTTTCGAAACGATAAAAGCAGCTTATTTACTTCACACGCATATATAAGAGCGATAGAATAGTAGAGAGAGAGAGAGAGAGAGAGAGAGAGAGAGAGAGAGAGAGAGAGAGAGAGAGAGAAAGGAGAATAGAGCAGCGTCTCTCAACTATCCTAGCATCGTCGATTATAATACAAATTTGTCGTTGAAAAATAATTCATTCTTATTTAATTTTTGTAAATTTCTTTTTTATTTATTTATTTATTTTTTTTTTTTTGTATTGTTTTAATAAAGTATAATCATTCGTTACGTTATATAAGAATGTAAGAACGCGCGTGCACGTATAAATCTTTTTATCGTGGGATTAGATCCTCGTCTTTCAAGTAAATGAATAAATAATAAAAATAAATAAAAATTGAAAAAAGAATAGAAAGGAATTAGAGCGTAAATATCAGAAAGATTGAGAAACACTGGAATGTAAAGGACTTGGCCGCGTGCGGAAGAAATTCACTTCCGTAAAGTATATATGTATGTATGTATATGTGTGTATATATATATATATATATGATGTATCTATGTATACTTATATATCGTCCTAGTGATCTGTAATACGTAACAAACTGGGACTGACGTAATCCGTAACGCTTCGATCGTTGCTACGATAACGTTCAATTAACCTTTTACGTTCGTTTATTTATATCTAAATATATAGATTTATATCTAAATATATAAATTCATATTTAAATAATATAGAGTTTGTTAAAATCGAAACCGTTCATCGAGCTAAGAAGTAGAAAATATTAATTAAATAATATTTACACACACACACACACACAATATAGAAACTCTTTTTTTTTTTCTCAACAACACGTTTAGGAACTTTCGATTCACCCTATATACATACACACATACACACATATATATACATATATATACATACAGAGAATTGATTAAAAATATTGATATAATTAAAAAATAAAAGAAAAAGGAGAGATAGATAGATAGATAGATAGATAGATAGATACATAAGTAATTATGTATTTCGATCTTCCCTTAAAAAAAAAGAAAAAAAGAAAAAAAAATTAACCATCTATCCAAATAATGTTTCGAGATAACGATAACGACATGATACGGAAGTATAGCAAACTAGCTTTTATTAAAAATACTATAAGCTTTTATCAATCGTCACGCGATCGTTATTTAAAATATACTGTCAACTATTTCTTCGTTTCTTTTTCTTTTTCTTCTTCTTCTTCTTATTCTTTCTTGTTCCTTTTTTCTTCTTTTTAAATCTATATAAATGATAATCTATCATTTACTGCATGATTTACTTATATTTATCTTCTCACTATATCTCTCTCTCTCTCTCTCTTTCTTACGTGACATACTCATTTTGCAGTTCACTTATCGAAAATTATACTAATCCGTCACGATATCACAAAGCTTTTTAACCGTAATATAAATATTTGTTATCGATGCGTGTTTTTCTCGTTTTCTTTTCCTTTTTTCTTTTTTTCTTAATTCTCTGACACTACGTGAGTCGATTCATGTAAAGTTCAATCGACTTTTATTTATATTTATTATTTATTATATCGACTTATATTTGTTATCGATGCTTTCTTTTCTTTTTCCAGTCCTCTTTCTTTTTCTTTTTTTTTTCTTTTTTCTTTTTTTCCCTTTTTTTCTTAATTCTCTGATACCACGTGAGTCGATTGAACTTTACACGGTTTGCATTAAAACCTTCCACTTTATCTCTGTCTCTCTTTCTTACGTGACATACCATTTTGCGGTTCATTCATCGAAAATTATATTAATCCGTTGCAATTTCACAAAATTTCGTGATATAAATATTTGTTATCGATGCTTTCTTTTCTTTTTCCAATCCTCTTTTCTTTTTTTTTTCTTTTCTTTTCTTTTTTTCTTAACTTTCTGATACTACGTGAGTCGATTGCACTCTACATGGTTTGCATTAAAACCTTCCACTTTATTTCCCTCTCTCTCTCTCTTTCTCTTGTAACGTGACACCATTTGCAGTTCATTCATTGAAAATTATATTAATCCGTCGCAATGTCACAAAACTTCGTAATTATAAATATTTGTTATCGATGCATTTTTTCTCTTTTTTTTTTCCCTATTTCTTTTCTTTTTCCTTCTTTTTTTTCTTAACTTTCTGATACTACGTGAGTCGATTGCACTCTACATGGTTTGCATTAAAACCTTCCACTTTATCCCCCCCCCTTCTCTCTCTTGTAGCGTGACATACCATTTTGCAGTTTATTCATCGAAAATTATATTAATCCTTCGCTTCGTAATATAAATATTTGTTATCGATGTATTATTTCTCTTTTCTTTTCCTATTCTTTTTCTTTTTTTCTTCTTTTTTTTCTTAACTTTCTGATACTACGTGAGTCGATTGCACTCTACATGGTTTGCATTAAAACCTTCCACTTTATTTCCCTCTCTCTCTCTTTCTCTTGTAACGTGACACCATTTGCAGTTCATTCATTGAAAATTATATTAATCCGTCGCAATGTCACAAAACTTCGTAATTATAAATATTTGTTATCGATGCATTTTTTCTCTCTTTTTTTTTCCCCTATTCCTTTTCTTTTTCCTTCTTTTTTTTCTTAACTTTCTGATACTACGTGAGTCGATTGTATTCTACATGGTTTGCATTAAAACCTTCCACTTTATTCCCTCCCTCTCTCTCTCTCTCTCTCTCTCTCTCTCTTGTAACGTAACACCATTTTACAGTCCATTCATTGAAAATTATATTAATCCGTCGCAATGTCACAAAACTTCGTAATTATAAATATTTGTTATCGATGTATTATTTCTCGTTTCTTTTCCTATTCTTTTTCTTTTTTTCTTCTTTTTTTTCTTAACTTTCTGATACTACGTGAGTCGATTGTATTCTACATGGTTTGCATTAAAACCTTCCACTTTATCTCTCCCTCTCTCTTCCTGTCATTCTGATTCCCCTACAGAACTAACCCATTCCAATCCATCCGTCGAAAATCTATTCGTTGCTCTAGAGGGCGGAATACACCGACGCAACCGGTTATCGTCGTACACGGGACCAGCCAATATTCGAGCGTACGCCGAATTAAATTCATGTTGCACGCGTATAGCTTCAGTTCGACGGCCATTAGCCATCAGCAAATTATCCGACAGTGGTGAGTGGGATTTTCTCGCTTGTATCACCCTTTCATCCCCCTTTACCCATCTCCGTCTCTCTCTCTCTCTCTCTCTCTCTCTCTTTCTCTCCCTATCTCTCCCTATCTCTATCTCTCTCATTTTCTCTTTGTTTCTCTCTTCGAATCTCCATCTTTCTCTTTCTATCTTTATCTCACCAACCTCCAAACTAAAACCGTTGTGCCAAAATCTACGAAATATTCTGTTCTGGTGGATCTTTCTGAAATTTACATGAATTTCTCTTTATTATTCTGCCTTTCTCTTTCTGTCTGTCTGTCTCTTTCTCTCTCTCTCTCTCTCTCTCTCTCTCTCTCTCTCTCTCTCTCTCTTTTTCTTTTTCTTTCTTTCTTTCTTTCCTTCGAAACAACGGGTCGTACGAATGTAAGCGTCATTATAATTTTGGTAGCACACGGATTTCTACGCTTTGTATTGTAATTCGTTGGTTAGCATTGCTTAAATTATACGAATAATCATATGAGATCCTTTTTAGTCGGGCGTGGTTCGTTCATTACATTTTCTCTCTCTTTCTCTCTTATTGAAAATTCACATCGCATTATACGCCAACCCGATGTTATTATCGTCTTTATCGTAATTCTCTTTTACGAACGACTACTTTGAATTTTCTTAAGGAGGATTGAAAATAGTTGAAAAAAGAGGAAAGAAAAAAATACAGAAGAGAGTAGACGATATTATTCGTGCTTATTTTTGTAATATATTATTTTTCGCATATCTAAGTTTGATTCCTTTCGATTGATTTCTTTCGATCTAAACTCGAGCTCGTTCGATCGTCGATAATAATTATCTCAACTTCTCGAAATATATTATGATTGTTATAATCAGTTTTATAGTTTTTATGAATATTTTTATTTATTATTTATCTTTATGTATGCGTCAACAAAGAAATTTTTCGAAATTCTCCTTTTATTTATTCATTTCTTTGTTTGTTTATTTAATTTTCTTTTTATTTTTCCCTTAAAAATTTCCTTTTAACAAATTTTCCTTTATTCGTTTAATTTTCTTTTTATCTTTTTCCTTCTAAATCTTTTCCAAAATTTTCCTGTATTTATTTATTTAATCTTCTTTTTATTTTTCCCTTAAAAATTTCCTTTTCAAAAATTTTCCTGCATTTATTTATTTAATTCTCTTCTTATTTTTTTCCTTTTGAATTTTCTTTACAAAAATTTTCCTTTATTTATTTATTTAATCATTTGATTCTCCTTTTATTGTTTTCCTTTAAATTTTCCTTTTCACAAATTTTCCTTTATTTATTTACTTTCTCTTTTTATTTCTTCCCCTTAAATATTCTATTAAAGATATTCCTTTATTTATTTATGACATTACGAAATATTTTACAAGCGTATACGCTTTATTTGTGTGTTCGAATCTATGTGACATACATACGTAATGCGTTTGGCCGAGATTTTGAGCGTTAGAGAAAACCAAATCAATGCCCAGGAGCAAACGAATGATTAACGAGAATAAAAGGTTTCGTCATAACGGGAAATCGGACAAGCTGTAAAAAATCACGTTGATAGCAAATATTGAACTTTCAATCAAACTCCGCCGTTTTGTCAACGCGTTTCTCCTCTTTTATCGATACTTTCACGATTCGCTTGTCCTTCACTGATTCTCTACAATTTGTTCAACGTTTAATCTCGTTTACTTGACATCTTACAAGAAAAAAAAAAAAAATGAAAATAAAAAATAAAAAATAAAAACAAAAAAAAAAATATGCAACGCACGATGTAGTAAGGAAATAGCAACAATTTGTAAATTTTGAAAATTCAAGGAAGAACAAAATAGGATAAAAAACAATCGTATAAAAAAAAAAGAGAGAGAACGATTCTAATTTAATGAAATATTTGATTAAATAACGCGATATTGCATTAAATATTGGATTACGAATTTCTTTTATACACACACACACACACACATTTTTATTTATTTATTTATTTTCCTTTTAATTGCTTTTTTTTGTTTTTCAATGGCTTTTAGTTGTTTGTCAAAAGACAAAATGCAAAGAGGTAATAATCCGCTTATGATTTAACACGTTTTAAATACGACCAAGTCTTTTCTATTCGTAATCCATAATGCTTAGTACGCCCAGGTAAAACGTACGATTGAAAATTTAAACGTGCTGCTGGCTACTTTCCTTGCGACGACACGTTTACTTATTAACACATCGAGGTTAAAAAGCTCGAGGGACACGACTGACTCATTAATAATCTCGCGAGATTTATCGTACCTTTCTTTCTTTTTTCTTTTCTCTCTTTTTTTTTTTTTTTATTCGCCTTATTCCGACCGCTAAAATGGCTCTCGTTAATCTTTTCCACGCCTTATTTTTTTTTTCTTCCTCTTCTTCTTTTTTTTCTATCATTGTTAAAACACAAAATTAAAATAGTCTTTTTTTTTTTCTTTCAATATCGTAAAGCGAGATTTGATATCAAAATCGAACTTTTTCTTATTATTATAATGACAAACTTTATAATTCGTCGTTTCCATTTTTTTTCTTTTTCTTTTTTTTTTATACTAGTCTGCAAGAAATTTATATTTTATTATACGCATACTGATATAATTGTGTTGTAGTAATTATATCAAATTTACACTTTCAATATGAACTTACGATTAATGAATAAAAACAATTGACGTATAAAATCAACAATCAATTTATGAGATTAATATAAAGTACAAATGAAATTAAGTGAATGTAAAAAGAAAAAAAGAAACAATTAACTGTTACAATTACAAAACTATTTAATTAACTTAATTGATAAATAATAAATAAACAAATAAATAAATAAATATAACTTGATTACAAAACTTACAGTACTAACAATTCATTTATCAAATTAAAGGACACTTCAAAAAATGTAGATTACTTTCAAAAATATTTAATAGATCACGCATTTGCGCACGTATGTATTGTATGATCTTTATTTTACATATCGTTAAATTAAAATATTATAAAAAAATATTACAAAAATATGTACATATAATACATTAAAGAGTTTATTACTGAAATCGAAATATTTCTACCATTTTCTCTCTCTCTCTCTCTCTCTCTCTCCTTCTCTACCGCAAGTAGATTTATTAAAAATTAACATAACAGAGATAGAAATAGTCATTCTTTTTTCCTTCTTTTTTCTTTATTCCTTTTTTTTCTCGTCTAAACGTTATCTCTCATATTCGTAGAAACATAACTTCAACTCAGGTCGAGTCAACCCACCAGTCCAGAGGGTTCGTGAAACACGAGCCACTCGGAAGTAAAAACACGATGTTCTCTCTTCAAAACCGTCTGTATTTTCTTTTTTCTTTTTTTTTACCCCTTCCTTTTTTTTAGTCGTTTTATTATCGAGAGTTATATATTTCCCTCTCTCTCTCTCTCTCTCTGTCCATCAAAGCTACGTGTATCTTTCCCGTTCCATTCGAGTCGGTCGTTATTACGAGCCAGCTTCACCCTCTCTCTCTCTCTCTCTCTCTGTCTCTTTGTCTCTCTCTATTTTGTCCTCTTACCCCTCGTTTTTCTTTCTTTCTCGAACGACGAACCGTTCCTCTTTAGGAGAGAGCAAATCGATAAAATCACCGCGTAAATAGAAACGTATAGTGGCAACGATAGCTAACACGATATTAGAAGAGGGGTTGATACTGTGTGTGAGATAAAGAGAGATAGATAGAGACAGAGATAGAGATAGAGAGATAGATAGAGAGAGAGAGAGAGAGAAGGAAAAAGAGAATTAGGTAGTATGTACGAGTAGGATGGGAGGAGAAACGGTACTCGGAAGAGGGTTCACGCGACGTATTACCAAAAGCACAGAGGCATTCCCGGTTATGGCGATCGTAAAATCTAAATTACAGGTGCATACACCAAGAGAGGAGGTTACTCCATTCGTTCGTACCTCTATCCGGGTTTTGCATTGGCCGACCGATCGTTCGTCTGCCCTGCTCTAATTTTCACGCAACTCGTTGAGAAGTGGAGATGTATATGTACGATGTGTCTGTATTTATATGCACGTGTATGTTTGTGTGTGTAAGAAAGAGAGGGGAAGAGATTTCAGTTCACCCTTTTCGTTCATCAATCGAATCTTCTAAACGTAAAATTAAAAAGCTTTTCGAAGTGAATTGCTTCTTTAAAATATCAATATTTAATTAAATTATATTATTTTACGCGATAGCATAAATATAGTTCATTTTTGTTTTCTTACTTCGTTGTTGTTGTTGTTGTTGTTGTTAAAATATGTGTGTGATATCAATAAACTAAATTAGATAATTGTTGTAAAAGTTGATTATTGCCAGAGAAACGTGAGATTATTTATGAAAAGTGTCATCGGAATATACAATTGCATCGAATATTTCTCTTCATTTATAAAGCTCGTTTGCTTTGTAAATATATGTGTGTAATAGAATGCATGCATATCTGCATATTTATATTATTTATATTATTTACTTACCCTACGTAGTAGAGACGTTGATTACGACTTATACGTGTTTACATTCTGAGTCGGACGGCGTATTTTCGAGTTTAGTCAAATAGAAGGTTAATTATAGTCTTTTACACGACTTGTTGCACACTCCCTTCTCTCCTCCTCCTCCTCCTCTTCCTCCTCCTTCTCCTTCTCCTCTTTCTACCCCTTTTCCTCTCTCTCTCTCTCTCTCTCTCTCTCTCTCTCTCTCTCTCACACTCTGTGTCATTCTCACTCTCTCTCTCTAGCTTTCTCGCTCTTTGTCCTTTATAAATACAATTCCCAAGGTGAAGGGAAAAAAAAATTTTACGGAGGTACTTCGAAGTAGTTGCGTGTAAGCGGATTGCATAAAAAGCTGCGATATTAGAGTGTGTTTGAAAAAGAGAGAGGGAGAGAGAGAGAGAGTAGTGAGGGGATTAGAGAGGGAGAGAGAAAATCGCGGGTATTTTCGCTAATTACCTCTACTCAAAATTCCGGAAACGTTTTCTGCAAGCATTTCGCGTTTATATATACGCATATAGATATTGGTGTGCGTGTATGTAACATACGTACACACACAAATATACACATACATATATATATATATATATATATATATATGTATGTATACATACGTAATTAGCATCTACCTTTGATAAATTGTATATCTCATAATTCTTCATTTTATTTGCAAGATAATTATATGTGTCTGTATGTGAGAAAATGAAAGAATGAAGGACAATCGTACTTTCATTCTTTTTCTGTTCTTTTTTTTTCTTTTTTTCTTTTTTATTTATTATTTTATTTATTTTTTACTTTGTCATTATTTTATTTTATTTTATTTTAATTTATTTATTTATTTTTTTAAGGCATTCGTGAATAAGAACTGTATATATACATATATATATATGTTTGTATGTATGTATGTATGCATGCATTGTGTAACTTCGAGTTATATATTTAGATTTAGTTTAGTTACGTATTAAATTATATAACTTCGAGTTATATATTAAATTTTAGTTAAGATTAAATTTAAAAAGAGATCGAACGTTTAATAGGATTTAATAGAAAAAATGATTATTTTACTATTTTTATCTATTAAAAAGATCGAGTAGGATTATAAAACGTATCTAAAATATTTTATAAAAAATAATATATTATTATAACAATAAAGTGTATAAGTATAGAATCTCGTTATTTTAACGTTCGTATCATGGTTCTCACTCTCTGTGTCAAGGTTTATTTTATTCTTGACTATTTCTTCTATATTCACAAAAGTCGTCACACGCATATATACATATATACAAACACACGTATAAAATATACAGATAATCACATTCGATTCAATAAACAAACGACATGTCTACGTTACGTTTTGTTTAATATCACTTCGGAACAATGCAAATTACGCAACCGATTCGACGATACTGCTTTCTTTTTTTTCCCCATAGAAAGAAAGATGAAACAATCCATTCAATGTATCTATGAAAGTTAACAAAGATGAACGAAATAATGCAAAAATGAAATTTCTTTATAAACACTATGTTACTATCACGTCTCTCACGTTATATACTACGTACATTTACGTATATTATAGTTATATATAAGTCACATTCTATAATTTTTTTCTTTTTTTATTTCTCCAAAATAATTGGACGATTATAAACGATTTGTATGATTATCGATGAAAAATTAATGACAAATTAACAATTTAAAAGTTCGAATGAACATTATTCGTAGATAGAATGTAATTTTTTTTAAAAGTTAAATATTTCTTTTTTTCCACCATAGAAAAAAATTGAGACAACGAAATCAACACGAAAATCAATAAAGACGAACGGAATAATGCAAAAATGAAATTTCTTTATAAACACCATATCAAGTTTCTCACGTTATATACGTATATTTACATATATTATAATTATACTAATATATGTCACATATTACAAGACATTCTATAATTTTTTTTTATTTTTTTATTTTTTCTAGACTAAAATAATTCGAGGATTACAAACGATTAATTATCGATGAAAAATTAATGACAAATTAATAATATGAAAATTTCAATGAACAATATTCGTAGATTAAACTTTATCTTTCTTAAAATTAAACATTTTTATATACAACGTTTAACGTTTGATACAATCAAAGTTATCTATTTTTTACAAATAGTATCAAAGTAATACATCTTTCTCTCTCTCTCTCTCTCTCTCTCTCTCTCTCTCTTTCTCTCTATTTAGCTATCTGTTTATCTATCTATTTATCTCTCTTTCTTTCGCTGGCTCTTTCTCAATGTAGCTTTAAGAAATCATATTCTTTAAGAAGTCATTTTCACGTCATTTTAGTGTGATTGCAATTAAAAATTTTATCGTCCGAACGTTTTTGAAAAATCTAAGACGACGATGACCATGATCGTATTAAAATTAATTATAATACACAAAACTTTTTATTCGATTTATCTATGCACACTTTTATATTTATATATTATTCATATATATATATATATATATATATATATATATATATATATACATATATATTTTTTCTTTCTTTTTTTAAATTAATATTTATATCAAATTTACTTCAGACAGAGAATATATGTTTATGTGTCTCCGCAACACAGAGGTTTTGATAATAGTAATAAAGAAAAGCATAACAAATATATCGAGTCACGAATTTCTATGAGAATTATTGAGATCGTCAGTAATAGTAATAGTAATAGTAATAGTAATAGTAGTAGTAGTAGTAGTAGTAGTAGTAGTAGTCGTAGTAATACTGATACTATTACTAGTATTAGTAGTAGTGGTAAAACCATATGGGAAATACAATTATAAGTTTTATTGTCTAGTGCTTTTCGCTTTATGCAATACATAGATTTTGTTTCCAGCTAGTCGAACCTCGACGGGACACATTTGTATTATTAAAGAGCGTATGTCGAAAAGTAAATGTGATTATGAAGCTTCGCTATTTATTTATTTACTTATCCATCTCGTTCATATCGATATAGATAACTATAGAGAATTATATATACATACATACATCATATATATATATATGATGATGATGATATTTTTATTTTTATTTTATTATATATATAGTATATATTATATATATTACATATACATTTTATGTATTATATATATAATATATATATTCATATACACACACACAAAAATATATATTACATAAATAGCTTTCATTACTTAATATTCGAAGAAATACACTATCGATTATCATTATATTGATATATAATATTAAATATTATATTTATACATAAATGAATACATATGTTTATATATAATCTTTAATAACTAAATTTTGTATTTTATACATACAATAAATATCATAAAGATTGTTTTCTTTTTTTTTTTTAAATTCAAATGTAAACTTTATTACGTACTATATATATATATATATATATATATTTATTTTTATGGTTTTATACTCCCAACCCCACCTACGTTGACAGCAATCCCCAGGTGAAATGTCAAAGGTTAAACGACCATACGTCGTTCTTTTAACACGTTCGTTTAATGACATATCGAAATGACGATAATGCCATTCGAAGAGCGATCTATCCTCTCTCTCTCTCTCTCTCTCTCTCTCTTGGAGGGATCAAATGACCACCCCTCAACGCGATAACGCCACAGTCCAATTGCAACGTTATATATAAATATTAAAAAAAAAAAAAAAAAATTCGCTTGTCTCGAATACTGTATAACAACGAGCCATTATATATCTCGTTGAGAAGAACAAAAAAAAATTATAATATTGCTTTCAGCGATAGATTTTAATTATTAAAACGTATGCTACATCATAAAACCATAATGTTCGGTTTTCTTCTTTTTTTTCTTTTCGTTCTTTCTTATTAATATATCAAAGTTCGAACGAGATTTAACGATTTATCTTTCGAGATAATGATTTAAGTTTTCCTTTTTATCTTTCTTTTCTTTTTTTATTTATTTATTTACTTATTTATTTGTCTATATTATTTTCAGTCCGTAAAATATGTACCGTAGAAGGGAAAATAATTGAAAGATAAATCGAAGCGAATCGTTTTGTTAGAACCTCGATACAAATTTGTAGAATAGTTTGTATTTTGTTTAAATAAATATTCGTTGTTTTATCGAATAAAATAATTATATTCTTTTTCCTTTCTCTCTCTCTCTCTCTCTCTTTATTTTTTTATTTTTTTATTTTTTTTTCGTCAAGATATATTTAATCTCGACATACATATTTTTTGTTCTTTCAGTATAAATTACATTTATGTTACGGTTTCAAAGGATGTTGCATGATTTCTGTTTTTTTTTTCTTTTTTTTTTTTTTCGTTTCGTTTTATATCCTTCATACTCTTCATTCTTTTTATTTATTCATTTATTTATTTATTTATTTATTTATTTATTTAATTTCTTTTTACACGGTCTTCGTTCGAGTAAAACATTTAATTTTTCATTCGCTCAAGGCATTTAGCATATAGAAAAACTCTCGAATATATTCGAGACTTTTCTCTATCGCAAAAGCGTCATAATTCGTATAGAATAACATATATAATATTTTTTACTAGATTCCCCTGTAGCTTTTCTTCGCGGCGGAAGATAGTCATTTTTAATAAGCGACAGAATAGAGCGCGATCCTACTACATATCGTTGTAGCTCGTAGTATTTTCGTTGGTTGGTAAAACGTATGCGAGATATCTCGGTAGAGTATATATATCTATATACTTATCTACGTACCTAGCTACCATCTCCACTTAAATCGTAAATTATCAATTTCTCTCGGATATTTAATGTAAACCATCTTACGGCATAGCAACGTATTTTCATACCAATGTATGGTACCTTAGAATAATAAGCGTTATTTAAACCGGTCGTAATCCATAAATCGTAAACGTTTAGTTCAAGTTTTATCTCTCTAATCTTAATCTTTTTATATATATATATATATATATATATATATATAAAATTTAATAAATTTATATAAATTTATATAAAGTTAAGAAACAAAGTAGTAATCGTTGGGTCATTTTAATATATTTTTTATCTTTCAAAATACATAGGTTGAAATTAAAAATAGTATAATAAGATAGGATGATGTATGAAATATTATCTCATTTTGTTATTTTTAGTTTCAAGCTATCTATCTTGGAAGATAAAAAATTTTGTATAAATATAAACGATATATATATATATATATAGAATATATATAGCTATAAATAAAATAATATAAATATAAAAGATATAATAAAATAAAATAAATATACATCGCCCATTTACATATATATGTATTATATATTATATATTATATAAAACATATAAACATACATATATATACAAACATATATAAATAATATTATCGATTGAAATAAAAACGAAGAAGAAAAAATAGAACCAAAAAAAAAACAGAAAATAACAAAAAAAAAAAAGAAAATTACTGCAGGAATGGACATCAGCGTTCACTCGTTGAGATACCTAATTATATAAATATATTTATATATTATATCTATATATATAGAAATTTGAAATTCCTTTATCAACGTCACCACAACGACAACGCCGTTGGCGTCTCCTTAATTTAACGTAAATAAAATTTGTCAAATTTGTCAACGCGCATCGCGTACCTAATGAAAATGAATAACGAACGAAAAACGTAATGAATTTTTACCCCTCGGATAGGTCGAGTACCGTGTGAGAGGTGCGAGTACGAATACGAGTGCGCGAGTGCATTCGCAATGTTCATTTGAAAGATAAATACGGCATTCGTTCTGTAAATTAACAATACTTCATAATGTCGCACGTAAATTTATTCGAAGTGTACGGAAGCACGGAAACGAGTAGTACGATCGATTAATAAAATCATATACTCATACAAGCGACTTTGCGTTTTGCCGAATAAAAAGAAATCTCTCTCGGAACGCAAATCTACGTGTGTATTTCATTTCGTTATAATTTCAAATTGGTTTAATATTTTATGATATATCCTGTATCTTCAATGTATACGTATCTTTACGAGAGAAGTTTTAATTTTTATTTTTGTCCTTTTCTTTCTGTCTTTCTTTCTTTCTTTCTTTCTTTCTTTCTTTCTTTCTTTCTTTCTTTCTTTTTATTTATTTATTTGTTCGTTTATTAATTTTCTTTTTTTTTCGTTTTATTTTTGCTTTTTATTCGTTTATTTATTCGTTCTTTTCTTTTTTCTTTTTTCTTTAGTTACTTATTAGTCCTTTTCTTTTTATTTATTTATTTATTTATTTATTTAATTTAGATGCCATATTAAAAAGACGGAGTGGAAGATATGTTTATATATATATATATATATATATGTCTTTCTCTCTCTATCGTACGTTAGATCGATTTCATAAAAATTGAATTTTCTCCGAAGATAAATTATGTTGACTAATGATGTTTTAAAAATTCTTAAAATAAAATACACACTCATTTATATGTATATATAATATGTGTACGTATATAATATATATATATATATATATATATATATATATATATATATATATATATATATATATATATAATACGTACATAGCATACGGTATGTCTCTTGTGATAAGTGTTGATCAGAATTATTAAGAATTATTATACTCTTTGTCTTCTTTTTTATTTATTTTCTTACTTTCTATTTCCCGAAAAATGGCGCTAAAGATAAATTTCCTTTTCAAGATTCATCCATTTTGAATGAACCCGTTAAAGATTCAAACGGAATATATCATTTGAAAGATCTTTTGATTCTCTTTACAATGCTCTACTATTTTTTTTTTTCTTAAAATTTTGAGTTAATAGTTTTTAAGAAATATGTTACAAAGTTTTAAATTAAAAAGAAAAAGAAGAAGAAAATGCTTTTATTTTATGAAATATTTAAAATTAGGTATCTCTACGTCGAACACACACACACATACATATGTATGTATGTATATGTATATATAAATACGTACATTACAGCAAACACACACATACACACACACACACACATGTATACGGTAATAAAATCTTTGCTTTCGGTGTCGCGTCGTATATTTCCCAGTAGATCCGGTGTAATCCGATCCAGCATTTCTCAACTATACGTCGCTGAAGTTCTTCTAATGAAGCTCAGTGTTGGTTCGGTGGTACATATTTTGCATTATAAATATTCCCATAGGGGAAAGAAAAAATAATCAATGGGTGTTAATTATCGGGAAAATTATTTGTTTTTAAAAAATTGTTGGTACACGTAGGTATCACAATTGTAATCGTATGTGTTTAGAAACTTCGTCGTGTTTGAAAAAAAAAAAAACAAAGAAAAAAATGAAAACATCGTCGACATATTTTCTACGATCAATCGACGAATAATTCGTACCTTTGAAATAAAATCGACGTCTCTTCGATGAAAATTATTTCGATAAAAGGAATCGACTGAATATAATTTTGTTACCCAAGATAACAATCAACAAATTCACTGAAATATACCGTATCTGCTGCAATATGTTTGATGTATATCGGAGAAAAGATTTTATTACCGCGTCGATATACGTCGGCAATACGCATTTTGAATATTTAACTAAGTAAAAAATTCTTTCCAATTCGAAACTTCGAAATGCGTTAATTCGAGAACTATTCAATCGAAATTAAAAGAGAAACGAATAATCCCAGGATTTTAAAGAGAATTAAAATTACTTTTCAAAGGATATATGGAGATTGATTTCTATTGAAGTTGAAGATTTTTCAATGATATTTTTCATTCTTTTAATTGGTCAAGACCAAAAAGATAGATGAATGTACGATGAGAAGTTGTATCTTTTCTGTCTACTTTTCTTCAAAAACAAAATTTATCCGACTCGTTGTTTTTCGAGAAAAAAAGAATTATTAAATTTTGTAATAATACTGTTGAATACTTTTTCTTGAGATATACATATATATATATATCAATATATATTTAATAATAACATAATATATAATATATATATATATTAATTTAATGTATGTGTGTTCAGAATATATTAAGAATGCCTACACACAAACACACACATGCACGTAACCACAAACGCACAGTATACTTAGAAAAAATATTCATCAAGATCATTATAAAATCTAATGATTATACAACACACACACACATACTTAATTCTACCTTCTTTCTTGTCTTACTAATTCTCTTCTTCTTTCCATCTTTCAAAATCAATTTTCATAACGATTTCTCTTTCTCTTTCTCTCATTATCTCTTCTCCCTTTGCTCTTTCCCTCTGAATCTCTTCTCATCTTTCTCCCTTTCGTCGCGAGGGAGAAGGGAGGGGGATACACGAGGGTCGAGGCCAGACTAAAAACGCGATACTCTTGCCCCATGTCGGAATTACCAACTCGCCGGCATAAACTTGCGTGTGTTCGTACACACACTCACTAATCTATACACACACACACACACACACACATATATATATATCTACAGTGGTGAGTAAAACTCGAGGGTAGTTGAGAGGGTAGGTGGTTGGTTCGAAGTAGGGGAAAAGAAGGGGAGAGTGGTTGAACGCCGGTTTGCGAATGGAGGGAAAACAGACGTGGTTCGTTCCTGAATTTGGCGTTTAAATCCCTCGTCTATCCTCTCTCTCTCTCTCTCTCTCTCTCTCTTTCTCTTTTTATCTCTCTCTATCTCTCTCTTTCTCGTTGGAGTTATCTTTTTCCGTCTCTCTTTCGGTTCAACCCTGTTGCCACCAGCACCAAAATGGCGGTCGTTCATTCTAGCCAGTATATGAGAGACAGCTCGCTCTGCCCTCCGGAAAGAGAGACAGAGAGAGAGAGAGAGAGAGAGAGAGAGAGAGAGAGAGAGAGAGAGAGAGACGCCTGAAACGAATTCGCGGTATAGGATATTGAAAATTTTGAAATCGATAGTCGATGACAGCTCTCTCTCTCTCTCTCTCTCTCTCTCTCTCTCTTTTTCTCATATTCTCTCGTGTGATCAATATCTGCGATGGGAATAAAAAATAAATAAATAAATAAAAAAAAAGAAAAAGTTTGTTCCATCCGTTCGAAGATACGTTCGATAAGAATCGATTTAGAATTCGAAGATCTATCAAATTTAAGATCGTAACCCTAATCCGTAATTTGGAGAAATAAGTAAAGTGGAAAAAGAGGAAAGTAATGATAAGAAAAGAAAAATATAAGTTAACCCTTAGAGAGATACTATTCGTGTATACTACTAAATTTATTTTTACACTGTTGCGTGTGTGTAATTTTTCGGAGTATTACGTTTTCATTACGGCGAGTTTTCTAGCAGGGAAAAAAATTGATTTATCAGATGGTTACGTTTAAGCTCGAACGAATAATAAATCATCGTTTCGCTATATAGATCGACAAACATTGTAAATCTTTATTCGTAGTCGGTACGATGCGATAGGAAGGGAGAGTAGTAGTGGTGAAAGGAGGGTGGGAGGGTGAGTGGGAGGGAGGAGGAGAGATACGTGAAATAAAACCGTATATGTGCAAAAGCTTGTTGTATTTCGTCGGATTGCACGTCTGCGTTTTAACGCTTGGAGACGCGCATTTAAAAATCCTCCACGAATACGCGATATTGTACGTAAAATTTATGTTGGTATCTCCTATCTACCTGTTAGGCGTGCCGAGATCGTAAATAATCGCTAATAATCGTGTCCCGATACTCACTGTATCGAGATTTACACGATTTCGTTCGCAATCATTTTCTATTGCACATGCACGTCGTATAAAGTAGGATATATATATATATATATATATATATATATATGCATGGTGTCCAAAAAGATTGGAACTATGTATTATTGAGATTAGATAGATGAAAAAAGTTCATATAAACTTATGTCCGGAAATGCTTTATTGAAAAGATATATGCTTTTAAAGATATTTACTATCTATCATGGCGGATATGAGAAATTTTCGAAAATTTCTTCCTTTGTAAGAATGCAAGCTCCCATTCGTCGAATTAACGATTGAGGAACTCTATTAAATATTCCAATTGTATTGGGAATAATAATAAATGCAGTTTGAATATATTCTCAAAGTATATTATACAGAGTATCCAGAAAGTTTGGGACTAAATTTATATTAAGTATTATTGAAATTAGATAGACGAAGAAACTTCATATAAACTTATGTTCGAAAATGCTTTATTGCAAAGATATATGCTTTTAAAGGTATTTATCATTTATTATGGTTATATTATGTTATAAGAATTTTTCGATAATATTATTTATATATTTTAATATATTATAACATTTTATAACACACACACACATATATATATATACCTTATAATATATATGTTATAAGAAAATTTTGAAAATTACTTCCTCTGTAAGAATGCAGACTTTGTCGAATTATTGATTGTCGAACTTTATTAAATATTCAAATAAATAAATAAATAATATTTAAATAAATATTCTATTAAATATATATTAAATATCACAACTATATTGGAAATGAAAGTAAATGCAATTTAAATACATTTCCAAAGTTCATCTTTTGTAAACAATAACTATCATAGATAATTATAATATGTATACGTAAAAAAAAAGAATTAAAATACAAAAAAAAAAAGAAAGAAAAAGATAGACTTCGACAATCATTAATCCAAACATTTCTTATAATAATCTTACTATAAATCATAAATATCTTTAAAAGCATATATCTTTTCAATAAAACATTGTCGGACATAAATTTATATGAATTTGTTTAATCTATTTAACTTGAGTAATACGTAGTATAAGTTTGGTCCCAAACTTTTTGAACATCCTATATCCAATATACATGAACAACACACATAGACACACACGTATAATCTCAATATTACTAGATAAAAAAATCATTAATATAAAAATCAGAGCAACGATTAGAATATGTACACCGTTTCAAAAAAAAAAAGAGAAAAGAATAGGTAAAAGAAATAGAAAAAAAAAAAAAACTGAATAAGATTAAAACAAAAAATTTGTTCACTGACAATACATATGTCAATGAAAGTCGATCATGTACGCGTATTGTCTACCCATATATTTCAAACCTACATATATACACACACACACACACACATCATACATATATATCTCAATATGTATATACTAATCGTCACAATCGATTTCGATCTGAAGTGTTTACCCGATCTGAAAGCAATATTGAATCCAGTAAAAATTCCAAATAGGCACTGATCAAAATTCCAGCGACCCTCGAATCGTTCGGAGTTAACGTAAGCATTAGAGAAGAGAAGACGGAGCAAATGGTTTAGGTATTTTACTTTACTACTTATTCGAGTCGTACGATGAAGAGAGAATGAGAAGCAAGGGAATAAGAAGAGGAGGTGAAGGGAACAAGTTGATCGTGTTGGTAAACGGGTTCTTCGTTTCCCACGATTCGAACATCCACTCCTTATACGGTTTTTAACGAAGGTAATGTAGAAAGAGAAAGAGAAGGAGGAGAAGGAGGATGAAGAGAATAGATGATGGTAATGGTGACGGTAGTTGTGATATGGAGAAGAACGAGAACGAATTGGAGTAAGAAGAAACGGATTTCTCGTCGCTGCTCTGGTGAAGAATATACGAAGATCGAGAGGAATCGAGAGGGTCGACGTTTCTCAAGAGGTAGAGCAACGATAGCAGCAATAGCAGTAGTAGTAGTAGTAGGAGGAGGAGGAGGAGGAGTAGTAATAATAATAATAATAATAATAATAATAATAATAATAGTAGTAGTAGTAGTAGTATAGTAGTAGTGACTCTAATGCCTTGAGAAAGGAATTGGAATAGAGAGAAGGTAAAGAAACGAGAGAGAGAGAGAGAGAGAGATAAAGGGTTGCATATCAAGCATGATTCCTCTCATCTCTCACTTCCCTGGATCAACATTCATCCAATAACGACCCTCGTCGAAGAGTGGTTGAAATCAACGACTCACGTCGCATTTTAAAAATCAGAGAGGAAGATAGAGAGATAGATAGAGAGAGAACGAACATGTCTAGAAAGCAAGCGAAGAGCTATTAGTTGTTGAAGAACAGCCGAGAGACGACGACGTGTTCCCATAGAAATGAACTCAACACCAACGGTAATGACCCGCTATTATTGTCCTCGTTTTCGCAGTACGCTCTCAGGCCTATCGTCCAATCAGCACTGGGTTTATTGGCTTTTAATTGATTACAAATGACGGTTTGATTGGTTTTCTCACTCCCTACCCAAGAGAATGCAGGTTCCCTCTCCTTTCAATATTTCTGCTACTCTCATCCCCACTACCAATTTTCTATCTCTCTCTCTCTCTCTCTCTCTTTCTCTGTTTCTCTTTTTGTCTCTCTCTCTCTCTCTCTCTATCAATCTATCAATCTATCTATGTATCTATGTATGTATCTATGTACGTATCTATTTATCTGTCTATCTATCTATATCTCATTCCTTCATAATTTCGCTTCTTCTTCATTTCTCCATAAACGCGTTCTATTATCCTAATGATGGTATTTTACCATCGCATGAGCGTTTTTAAAATTTCACGTGAATTTTAAACGACGATTAAAATCCTATCGATAAGTGTTCGTCTTCGAGACAATGTTTCATTATTATTTTATTAAGAAAGTATTTTGTTATTATTGTTATTTTGTTAAGAAAATATTTTATTATTATTATTATTATTATTATTATTATTTTATGAAGAAAACATTTTATCATCATCACCATCATTATCATCATCATAATCATAATAATAATTATTATTATTATTATACATTTTTTAAAATACATTTTACGATATCGTGCACCTTGTCGCGTACATCTTTGAAATTCTTTTTCTTTTTTCTTTTTTCTCTCTCTCTCTCTCTCTTTCGCTCTTGTTGAATTATTAAATTGTTAATCGTTAAAAATGTGACGACATGAGCGTTAATAAATATTTATGAGTCAAGAATACCTAACTGCAATTAGCCAAGTCGTCGTATTATCATCAGAAAAAAAGTAGGACTGTCGACTAAATGAGGAACGAGATAAAATCCAAAAATATATTACGATCGATCGATGAATACTACCCGATCGTAATTCATTTGGATAAAATCGTAGAGCCGATAAACATTTAATACGAAAGATTCGACGCGTTTCATTTCGAGACTCGATGCGATATTATAAAATTCGCGCTTTGCTCGCGTTAACGTCGACATTAATGAATTATCGGATTTGCTCTTGCGGAATTATAGTTTTATATTTTATAAAAGAGTCATAAACGCGTCCATATATTCGTGTATGCGTGTGCGTGGGCGTGTGTGTGTATATATACAGGGTGTCCCAAAAGATTGGGACCAAACTTATCCTACGTATTACTGAGATTAAATAGATGAAAAAAGTTCATATAAAGTTTTGTTCAAAAATGCTTCGTTGAAAAGATATATCATTTTAACGATACTTATGATTTGTAATGGAAATTATAAGAAACGTTTGAATTAATGATTGTTGGACTCTTTCTTTTTCTTTTTTTTTTTTTCTTTCGTATTTTAATTTTTTTTTTTTTTATGTATACGTATTATAATTCTCTATGACAGTTATTGTTTACAGAAGATGAACTTTGGAAATGTATTCAAAATGCATTTCTATTATTTCCAATACAGTTGGAATATTTAATAGAATATTTAATAGAATATTTAATTAATTATTATTTATTAATCATTATCATTTATTTATTCGTTAGAATATTTAATAGACTTCGACAATGACTAATTCGACGGATGGAAGTTTGCATTCTAACATAACCGCTATGATAAATGATAAATATCTTTAAAAGCATTATATCTTTTCGATAAAGCATTTTCGGGGATAAGTTTATATGAAATTTTCTCATCTATTTGATCTCAATAATATGTAGTATAAATTTCGTCCCAATCTTTTTGGACATTCTGTATATACATATATATATATATATATTATATATATATTATATATTATGTATTATATATATACGTGTATATTTTCGTAAATATCCTTTATATAATATATATCTTTGTGCAGTGTAGCTTTTAACAATTCGTACTATTTCGATGACGATGTCGATATCTCGTGAGGTTTTGCAATTCCCTAATTACGATTTAACTCTTTGCCTCATCGTCCAAGCCACCGTTAAGAGAGAAAGATAGATAGATAGATAGATATATAGATAGATATATAGATAGATAGAGAGAAAGAGAGAGAGAGAGAGGGAGACAGAAAGAGACAGAGAGAGAGAGTGAAACAAAGACTGTTTCTTCACAAAGCTGAAAATTTACGATTCCGTCGACGAGCCGAATTAAATCGAAATCAATTATTCGAATTATTTTCTATATAGAATTGCGGTATCGTTTGTCGTTATCTTTTCTTTCGTTGGAGAAGTTTTATATCGATTCGATAAATATCGTGTGATAATTGTGAAAAGGGTAAAAAAGTGAGAGAGAGAAAGAGAGAGAAAGAAGAAAGAGAGAGAAGGAGAGAGAGAGAGAGAGAGAGAGAGAGAGAGAGAGCCAGAGATAGAGAGGAAGAGAAGAAAAAATAGAGAGAGAAAGAAATAGAGAGAGGGAAGAAAAAATTGAGAGAAAGAAAGATAGAGAACCAGAGACAAAGAGGAAAGAAAAAAAATTGAAAGAGAGGAAGGGAGAGAGAGAGAGAGAGAAAGAAGAAAAAAATTGAGTCAAAGAGAGAGGAGGGGGAGAAAAGGAGAAAAAATACAGAGAGAGGGAGAAAGAGAAGAAAAATAAGGAGAGGGGGAAGAGAGAAAAGAAAAAAATATATATATAGAGAGGAGAGAGAGAGAAAAGGAGAAAAATTAAGAAAAAGAGAGAGAGGGGGAAGAAAGAAGACAAAGTTCAGAAAGAGAGAGAGACAGAGAGAAAAGAAAAAAAATTGAAAGAGAGAGAGAGAGAGAGAGAGAAGAAATAAAAATTGAGAAAAAGAGAGAGTGAGAGAGAAAAAAAAATTGAGAGAGAGAGAGAGAGAGGGAAGAAAGAAGAAAAAATTGAGAGAAAGAAAAAGAGATAGAGTTAAAAAGAAACTTAAAACTAAAATTAAATATATATATATTTAATAATAATAATAAATAACATTAAATTTAATAAATAAAATTAAAACTATTTCGAACGATTATCAAATATCATCAAAACGTCATCACTTCAATTACCATATTAGTTTTTTCGTTTCCGAACGTTTATGAATATCTTCTAGTTTCGAAATCATTCGATGCCTTGCGTGTTTATAAATACTGAGTGCTACGTATCAAATATATACGGGGGTGATCGAATCGCGAGGAAGCCTCGAAGGGGTGAATTCTCGAAATGGAAACGACAGTCTTGATTGTGGCTTCGGTAAAGACAAATTAATTTAGACACATCTACTCTGTTAATTTTTTCATCGAATGTTTTCTCTTTTTTCTTTTTCTTTTCTTTTATTTTTTTCTTTCTTTTTTTTTCATATTGTTAATAACGATCGTGTCGTTAATAACGATTTCACAATTATAATAACATCGAAGGCGTTTTTTTTCTTTTCTACGATTTATTAAAACCACTTTCGTTGAAACGAACTCAACGAATCATTGAATATCATCGATAATATGATTAGAAAAAGTTGATTTTACCGATTCTACCCGTGTTAACCCTTTATATTCCGAATTATATTTCAATGTTGCTACCAACAGCTCCCAAGTATTTTCCTTGAAATTTACTTCAATAACAAAATAGGACAATTTAAATAAATAAAGGAAGAAACAAATTCAATTAAATGTCAGTTTTATTTACACTATTGTTGTATTTCGTTTAATTTTCAAGCGTATATCTCTCGAAACAATTTCCAAGGTGGAATCTTGGAAAAAATATGATACTGTCGAGTCGCACTCGACGTAGGAGTGCAAAGTCGTAGTTAAACGTCGCGTTAAGTATGACGAATATTCGAAATTTTCTTGACTTCGTTGATATCAGAAAATTTGTTAAACTTCTGTTCGTTTCATCGATATCAGAAAACAAGAAGAACGTGATTAAAACAATCGAAAAGTGTTTATTCAGAAAGATTAAACATACATGACGTTTGTATGTAAGTCGAACGAACCTTATTAAGAAGTTATATTAATAATAACGATGTTAAAAAAAAAAGAGAAAAGAAAAATAATAACTAAATAAAGAAGAAAAGAAACGACCGTACATTTTAATTTTCTTTCACCGATCGACTCTATTTAGATCCGACGAGAAAAAGAAATGAAAATTTGGAAAATTGTCAAGATATCTCTAAACTAAAAAACGAAAAGTGGACGTTTGTAAATTTAACAAAAAATCTTAACAATGACGAGAAGACGAGGTTCGATAGGAGCTTCTATTCGTGCTCGACATTCTACTCGTGATTATTGCCAGTAGCCTAATCGAAATTCCATGCCGACGAAGATAGACAAAGACAGAAACATAGAAAGAGAAAGAGATAGTCAGCCAGGCAGTCAGTCAGAGTGAAAGAGAGAGAGAGAGAGAGAGAGAAGAGAAAGTGCATCGTGACCGATGAGAGATCGAGAGAGAGAGAGAGAGACACAGATAGATAGATAGATAGATAGATAGATAGATAGATAGAAAGAGAAAGAGACAGAGAGAGGTACCTATCGAGTCTCCGTTGGCGTTCGGTGATAGGAGAATGGGTGAGAGTAGCAAAGGGGTGAAGAGGGGTGAAGTGGGACGGTAGTTCGTGTTTCATGAAAGCCCCACGTATAAAGCTGGGAATTATAAGATAATCCAGGCACGCGTGTCGCCTAGGAAATTGCTGCGGTTTCGTTGGTTCGTGACAATATCGCTGATTGTACGTTACGCTGAGTATAGTGACAGAGAGAGAAAGAGAGAGAGAGATAGGAGAAGGAAAGAGAGTAGCTCGACTCTCTCGTAGTTTGTTGTTCAGTCTCTGCCGCGTAGTACTACTACCTATCTATCCTTTCAACCCCTCTCCTCCCTCTTTTCCCTCCCCCTTTCGTTCTCATCCCCACGTCCATCCTTCGAACCGTGACTGCGTACGAATAAACCAACAGAGATCGTCTCTCGTAACATGTGTAGGTAGGTAGGTAGATAGGTAGATAAGAGATACCTTACTCGCTTTCCTGATATTATCACGAATTCGTATTAAATTAAATCTTTTCTCGTTTATCATCGATTTCGAAGGGGTGATATCAAACGATTGCTACAGCTTGTTCGATTAAATTTCTTTTTTCTTTTTTTTTTGGGAGGGTTTGTTGTCCTTTTTTCTCGATTTTTTCTTCCTTTTTTTTTTTTTTAACGATGCGACCACGCTACGGAGCAGATTTCTTTAATCGCTGTGATATTGTATATGTTTTATTGATTGTATTATAATTAGATATAGAGTAATATCTAATAGGATCGTGATAGAACGTAGTGGAAAGGAAAAAGAAGAAAAGAAACACTTGGTTGCGTAATTAAATATCCGCCACATGATCTTCGTTTTGAAGTTAGAAACTTTGAGATAAGTGATATCGTAAAAGCGTATCGAAAATGAATGATATTTATTATTATACTTTCATTCGGATCGATAAAAATATTTTTCGAAGCGTATGTATTTTTTATTCTTTTTTCTTTTTCTTTTTTGTTCCTCTCTCTCTCTCTCTCTCTCTCTCTCTCTCTCTCGCTCTCTTTCCAGTAGTATATTATTTAAAAAAGAACCTAAGTATCATAAGGAAAGTACGATTCGACACGAAAGTACAGAATATATATATACAGAAAGTGTCGTGAAAAAAAATTTCGTGGAAAAGGTCATAGTAATTTCTCCGATAGCGTTTCTACCCTTCTCGTATATATAGAATACTCGTATAAAACAATCTAGACAGAGTTCATGTGCAACGACACGTTAGAAGGGAGTGCCCTCTGTTAACTCGTTCGAGTTAACGTTAATCCTCTTTTTTCTGATGATGGTGGTGTCTCGCCTTTGCGTTTCCTAAAAGCATGCAAACAGGTAGGTTGTAGATAATCGGTAGATATTCGAAAAGGGATTTAAAAATCGATAGAGAAACAAAGAGAAAGATAAATAGATAGATAGATAGAGAGATAGATAGATAGATAGATAGATAGATAGATAGATAGATAGATAGATAGATGAGAGTATACTAAAGAAACTAAGAATATATATATGTATGTATGTATGTATATATATATATATATATATATAAGCTTGAAACATCGGCCGTTAGTGGAGCGTGCTGGTAAAAGAGGTAAGAGAGGTAGGTTGGTAGATGGAGAGGGTGAAGAGAGGGGTGTGTGAGAGTGAGGGAGGGAAAATTCACAGTTGTTGAACCCGGCCTGAAATTGCTTGCCAACCTGCTGCTTTTCCGACCTCCTACACAACCGCGATTCGTGTAATCGCACGATTCACTCAGTTTCTCTCGGTAGCACGGCAATGAACTGCTCGTTCTGTACACATATGTGGGCCTCACATATATCCAGATACATCTGTATACATGTGTATATATGTTTATACGTATATATACGTATGTTCTTGTTGAAACGAGAGAGAGAGAGAGAGAGAGAGAGAGAGAGAGAGAGAGAGAGAGAGAGAGGATTTATACGCGTGTGAAACTCACGATTTAGGCGTGCTATCAGCTACAAGTGGCTGCGAATATGTAAGGTACATCGGTGTTTAAACTCACACTCCTTGTATAACCATCATATATCTATATATAAATATGTATGTGGTAGGTGTCGATAAGTCGATTAGCAGTAGACGATTAGATTAAAAGATAATCGCATTGAGGAGTAAACATTACCGTTATATATAGATAGATATATACGTGTACACACAAACACACATACATATACATATATATAAATATCTGATAGAGTAGAAATCTTGATGATTATCAATCTAGAAATTTGTGAATTCTAATACCGTATTACGATAAAAATCTTGATGGTTATCGATCTGGAGATTTACGAATTCTAATATCTAATTCATTTTCAAACGAAAAATAAAAATAAAAAACAAGATAAAGAAGAACAACGAGAGCAACGGGATTTGATGATACTCGATCGCGTTCCTATATATACCGTGTCCGAGTCAGACTACGAACGAGAATAAAAATTCCATGGTGAAGGTACGTGGATACGTTCGGTACTTTACGTTAAATAACCGGATGGAACCAGGAAGAATAAAAAGAGAGAAAGAGAAAAAGAGAGAAAGAAAAAGAATGAAAGAGAGAGTGGACCAGAGAGGGTGGTTTGACACGGGGGTTCCGTATAATCAACCAGCTCCCGTATTTATAGTCGAGAGCTACCCGTCGTATATGGTGTTTTGTATATGTCTATGTATCTATATATATATATATATATATGTATATATATATATGTATGTATGTATATGTACCCATTCCTCATTCCTACGTTCTACTCGACACAGGGCTATTAAATTTGGAAACTCTATACGGCCGGCTGAACGTACACTACTGGCTCGCACCAAACCCATCTCTCTCTCTCTCTCTCTCTCTTTTGGATTCTCCCCTATATCTCTCTGTCCTTCTTCTTCCTATCGTGTAGGTTATAGGCACAAAATGGGTACACATCGATGCTACTAACTCGAATCTCTTCTACTGCGTTTTATAAGCACATCAAAGTTAATGTAGAAGAGGCAGGCACACTCCTAGCAATTCTCTTCTAAACACATTCAACGATCCTAATCGACGTTATTTCGATCCTTTTCGAAATATCTTACGATTTCAAGCAGAAAAAAGAATCGACTGGATTTAAACGGAAACTGATCTGTTTATTCAAATACAATGATTAAATCGAATAGACCAATCGACTAAATCTCTCTTCGTTAGATTCTTTATCGATTTTAGATTCTTCTCTTTCTTTGTATTCTTCTCGATTTTTAATATGGTAATATAGTGTATTTTGTTTGAAAATATATTCGAACGATTTTCGTTTCGTTCGAGTCGATAATACTCTCGTATGGGTGGCTCGAGCAAAAATATTTTTATTCGTATCGTATATACGGTATTATATACGTTCAACTAAATATACAAAATGTCGTCGTATTGAAAACAGATCTTATTTCTTTCATTCGATCTATCGATCGGACTGATCAAACGGCGAAACAATTCTTTATGAGAATTAATGTCTTCGATAATTTTTCTTTTTCATTTTATTTATTTATTTATTTTTTTTTTCGCTAAGAAGATTCCACTTTTTTCTTTTTTATTTATTTACTTATTTTTTTCATTCTTTCCTTTCTTTTTCGGCCTCGACTCGATTGTATATAGATTAAATTGCTACAACGGTAAATAATTAAGAAGATTCCACTTTTTTCTTTTTTATTTATATATATATATATATATATTTGTTATTTTATTTTTTCTTTTTCTTCGGCGTCTACTTAATTATGTTTAGATTAAAGTGGTAAAACGGTAAACAATTCTTTATGAGAATTAATGTTTTCGATATCTTTTTTTTTCTTCTTTCTTTTTATTTGGTTTTTTTGTTTTCGTTAACAAGATTTTACTTTTTTCTTTTTTATTGATATATTTGTTTATTTATTTATTTATTTTTCTTTTTCTTCGACGTCAACTTAATTATGTATAGATTAAAGTGGTAAAACGGTAAACAATTCTTTATGAGAATTAATGTTTTCGACAATTTTTTTTTCTTTCCTTTTTTTTTCACTAAGATTTCACTTTTTTTCTTTTTTACTTATTTATTTATTAATTTTTATTTTTTCTTTTTTTTCGGCCACAACTCGATTGTATATATCGGCAAGAATCATATCTACAGCGACTGAAAACTTTTCTCTTCCGTGAAACTTAAAAGACGTTAAATTCTTTCTACGTTGAAATTTAATTTAGTATTTTGTACGTCGATCTTACATTTAAATATGGATCACATGTGTGCGAACCTTGAAAGAGAGAGAAAAAGAAAAAAAAAGAAAAAAAAAGCGAAACATGATCAAAATCGTCAAAAATAGAAACGAATTTAAGTTTATCTGGAAAATAATATCGACTTGGTTTATTTTCTTGGTGAAAGTTTAGGATCGAATATTCCTTAATCTTAAGTTACGGTTAAGACTCGATGCAATCTTATCGCGTGGTTTCGATATTACGACTTTGAGCGATATTCAGGTTGCATGCTGTAACGAAGCTCAATTCGTTGTTTCGGTTCTCTTTTAACCCTCTTTTTCCCTCCCTACTTTACTCTATCCCTTCCGATAGTTCTCTCAACATGGCTTATCCTCGAAGCTGCATTTCATTGCTCGTCGCGAAACAGAACCTAATGCATTCAGCACGTAACATCGCGTTAAGATAATCGTATAATACACGTATTCCTGGTAGGAGTTAGACGTTAGATCGGCCATTGTAAAATCGTCGTCTATTATCGTCGTTAACTCCACGAGATAAAATGTGTCAGACTAATATTAAAGCTGGCTTTAATATTGTCGCGTGTAAAAATAAAAAAAGAAAAGAAAGAAAAGGAAAAGGAAAAGAAAAGAAACGTCGATCTTACATTTAAATATGGATCACGTTTAAACGACGTAGAGGGATAAATATAAAGTGACAAGGAGTTGGGATAATTGTTAAATGGTAATAATGGAATAAATTATTGTTGAGGTAGGTCAGGAGTAAATTATTTTCTAATTATTTTTTCTTCTTATCTGTTAATCTTTTTGAAGATCTTTTTTTTTTTTTGTATTAATTTTATCTATATCTTTTATCTATATCCATCTACATATGGATATTTATAAATACAAGGAAGATTATTCAATTATGTTATTTTATATTATATTATTATGTGCAATAGATCGTTCAATGATCATTATTCTTTATTTCTTTCTTCTTTTTTCTTTTCCTTTTTAATAATAATATATATTTGTAATTATTACAATTATTTGTAGTATAATTGTATTATTTGTATAATGTAGTTATTATATACTTGTAGATTATTCGATCATCATTTTTTCTTACTACCTTTTTTCTCTTTTTTTTTTCTTTTTTTTTTTTTTTTTGAACACATAACTATTATATATTTATGAAATATAAGATTTTTTATATTAATTATATACACTATATCTACTTATGAATATTTATAAACGCACACAAAATTATTGTATTACATTATGTTATATTATATTATTAAAATATAATGTAACAATATAATAATATTATATTATAATATAAATAATAATATAGCAATAGATCGTACAATGATTATTTTTCTTTCCTTCTTTCTCTCTCTTGTTTTCTTCTTTTTTTTTTTCTTCTTAATAATAATATATAATACTTGTAATTAATATTATACATTTGTAGATTATCCGGCAATCATCTTTTTTCCTTTCTATTCTCTTTTTATTTCTTTTTTTCTCTTGGAAAGCTTATAACTAACATATCTATATATTTATCGAATAAAATTCTCTTGTTTCAGATAAAAAAAACGAATAAATAATAAAGCAAATAAATAAATAAATGAACGAATTTCCCATAGATTTTGAAAAGTTCGATTAGAGAATTGTAAAAATGTCGAAACAAGATATTCTCTCTCGAAGACGATTTACCATTATAAAATCTCGAAGACTCATTGCCAATTCGAAAACAAAACATTGATCTCGGTCGGTATATAAATGCCTTGGCGAAATCCATTATGCGAGTCCGCACACAATCTATACTATTAATAAGACCACTACGGTGTTTTTCGCTTCGTTGCGTTCCTCTATAAAGAGAAGAGGAACTCTTCGCTTAATAAACGGGCCAGGTCATTGAATCATTCAGCGATTTTTCTTTACGACGATACCGAATATCATGTATATATGTATGTACATATATACATACATATACATTTTATCGTCGACATAATTGACATCTTAAGTCGACTATAAATTAAATGTCGCAATTGTCTATTCACCTTTACGCTTACGAAACGTTTTTATGAAACGTAAAAAAATTCCTTCTCGTGTATCTCGTTTCTATTGATAAATCTCTCTGTTTTTCTCTCTCTCTCTCTCTCTCTTTTTTCCCTCTTTTTTTATTTTTTTCTTTTTTTTATTTTTTTCTTTTTCGTTTTGCTTTTATTTTCTCCCTTCCCTAGGGAAAAAGATTAACGGTCATCCTATAAATTCAGTCTTGCGATAGAGCAATTTTTTTTTTTTTTATTCTTCTACATACGTGTATCCTTTTAAATCGTTGACATTTGCAGTTTACACCTTAGGACGACGAAACCATGATCTATTCGATCGTTTATCCTTTTATTTATTTATTTGTATGTAATAATTATACGTAATAAATATTTTATTGATTTATTTCATTTGTATTATTTTATATATATGTAATTATTTTTATTTTTATATGTAATAATTATTTTATTCATTCTTCTATTCTGTTTTCTTGCGAATATTCAACAATATCTCGTTTCATCATCACGTTCGTGAACGAATACGAAGAGAAAGAAAATTTAAGTCAAGTTAAATTAATAATAAAACAAGACAATAATAATTGTCTAGCCAACTATATACATCAGAGATACACATACACACAGGCACATATATACAATACAAGTACGACGAATCAATGAGAAAGCGACTTTATTCGATTAGATCAACTCAAATTTCAAATATTTTCTTTCCCTTGAAAATAAAAAAGAGAATAAGAAGAAAGAATAAAAAACAAAACAAAACAAAATAAAAATGAAAGAAAAAAGAGAAAAAGGGAGGGAAGAAGATAAAACTACGATGATGGCGGGATTTTGCGTACAGGTAGGGAAGTGGGGGTGGAAGTGTAGGAGGAGTGGGGGAAGAAAAATGGCGAATTCCATGGGACAGATTTTTCACGATAGCAGCGGCTTGAATGACGCACGACGAGGAGATGCGATGGTTCTCTGGCAACGAAGCGAGAGTACCTACAACGTGTGACATGCCACGAAGAGGATGAGGAGGGTGAGAAGAATGGTAGAAGGGGGTGAGAGGAAGAGAATAAAGAGGGTAAAGGGAAGAGAGGGGAGGGTCTTCTTTCTACTCGCTCTGCTCGCAACTACCTCCATCGCGTCACATGTGTGCGGCGGTTAAAACACGCGATCATAATCCTCCCGGGGGAGTTTTATTCGACTTTTAATAGAGCACACCGCGCTATTTGATTTTCCTTTACGCCGAAACGAAGCTACGGTTCGAATAACGTTATATCTTCTGCCACTTTTCGTTCGTTCCGTCTGTCTCTCTTTTATTTTCATCGGATATATGTATATATAGAAGGGGTGTTTACTAAGGTCGAGACTAAATTTATAATACGTATTATTGAGATCAGATGGATGAAAACAGTTTATGTAAAGTTAGGTTTGAAAGTGATTTATCGAAAGGATTAATACGCTTTTAAAAGTATTTGTTATTTTGTGGTGATTATAAGAAGTTTTTGAAAATTCTTTTCTCTGTGACAATGCAGCTTTCTATTCGTCCAATTAACGATCGAAGTTAGTTTTTTCTTTTTTATATTTTCGATATATTAGGAATAATAGTAAAGGCAGTTTGAATATATTTTCAAAGTATATATATATATATATATATATATATATATATAGTTTTATAAAGTTCAATAGAGTTGGAGACAGATTTATACTATGAATTATTGAGATCAAATAGATGAAAAAAGTTCATAGAAACTTATATACAAAAATGCTTTATTGTATATATATATATATGTATATATGTGTGTGTGTGTATACATATTTTTTATATATTATATATATTTATTATTTTATAATTTATATTTATTAATATATATATATATATATATATATATATATATAGGTATGTGTATGTGTATCTCTCTTTCCTTTTCTATTATACCCCATTCTCTCACTCTATCATTTACACACGCATCAAACGCAAATGTTATGTATTTCGAGAAAATTCTCGTAGGCAACGTAAATTATGTCGAACTCATTCGATTATTTTAACGACATGTGATTTTAACGAAAGTATATATTTATATATATATAGTTTAATAAAGTTCAATAGAGTTGGGGATAGATTTATACTATGAATTATTGAGATCAAATAGATGAAAAAAGTTCATAGAAACTTATATCCAAAAATGCTTTATTGTATATATATGTGTGTGTGTGTGTGTGTGTGTGTGTGTGTGTGTACATATTTTTTATATATTATATATATTTATTATTTTATAATTTATATTTATTAATTTATATATATATAGGTATGTGTATGTGTATCTCTCTTTCCTTTTCTATTACACCCCATTCTCTCACTCTATCATTTACACACGCACCAAACGCAAATGGCATCATTTCAATCAATATTTTCCAATCTTTATTATTCCATCCTTTCCAAATAAAAAAGAGAACAAAGAAAAAAAAACAAGCAAGCAAGCAAGCAAGCAAGCAAGCAAGCAAGCAAGCAAGCTCGTCATAACCTTATAATTATTTCTTTCGAGAGAATTTCATACAAATTACTTTACCAAAAGAGAGAGATAGAGAGACAGAGAGGGAGGGAGGGAGGGAGGGGGAGGAGAGAGAGGAGAGGAGAAAGATCTCAAGCGATTTTATAACAATTTTCACATGTCGTTAAAATAATCGAATGAGTTCGACATAATTTACGTTGCCTACGAGAATTTTCTCGAAATACATAACATCCATTGCGTCACGTAGATACGGTAGAATATGTACATACGCGTTGTTATTTGTCTCTCTCTCTCTCTCTCTCTCTCTCTCTCTCTCTCTTTCTCTCTCTGTCTTTCTGTTTATCTCTCTATCTCTCGAGTACGCATTAATTGTTTCGTTCAAACAGTCATCGACGATGAAAAGCATTAATAATAACGGAGATTACAAAAGAGTCCGCATATGTATATGCATAAATATACATATGTATGTACGTATGTATGTATGTATGTATAACGAGAAAGAGACAGAGAAAGAGAGCGAAAGAGGAAATTAAATTGCGTAGGACACGAATGAAACCTTTGAAATAACTACAATTGATATTTTATTGACGTATTATTGGCAATTCCCTGAATGGTACGTCGGCGACCAAAATGTATACTCGTTATAACCCTAATCACGAATTTTGTTGGGCGGGTACGTTATTATAGCTTTGTTTTAACGTATATCGCAACCGACGAAAAATCTCTCAAGGGTATTCTCCGTGTGAACAAGCATATTGAAAATCATGCGGTACGCGTTTATAATCGTTCTCGCGGAATAACCGGAAAGAAGCTTTCGTGGCTTTTGATACTGAAATATTAGCGAGTCGGATTATATTCGATGGCGCGCGGTAGTATGGAATATATGGTAGATAGAAAGAGAAAGAGAGAGAGAGAGAAGGGGGGGGAGTAGATGGGGAGAGAGGGAGAGAGGGAAAGAGAGGTGAGCGAAATGTTGGTGGGGAAAAAGTTATTTAAATATTTCGCTTGTACTCGTTTTAATAGTCAATCAGATTATAACCTCGTACACGTGTACGTATAAAATGTATTTCAATTTTTCACTATGGCCAAATTTTATACGGTTAACCCCGGATATGAAAGGTTTTTATATACATATGTATATATATATATATAATACATACATGTATGTTATATATACATATATATGTAGAAGATATATTTAGGAGATATATATATATCTCCTATATGCATCCTTTACATGTATATGTGTGTGTGTGTAAATATATATAGGATATATATATCCCTGTATATATATCCTCTACACATATATATATGTGTATATATATATATATCCTACATATGTATGTATATAAATAACAACACGATATAAAAAATACAAATACGTTACAGTTTTGAATTTCTTTTTTCTGTTTCGTTTCCTATTTTTTTTCTTTCTTTTTTTTTTTCTTTTTTTTTACTCGCGAATATTCGCTCGCTCGATTTTCTGTAAGAGTTTCATTTTTCTTGTTCTCTCTTTCTGTCTTTCTGTCTTTCTCTGTCTTGTTTGCTTGCTTGCTCGCTCGTTCTGCCTTTAGCTTTTTTTTCTTCTTATACTTCTTCTTCTTCTTCTTCTTTCGTCACGATATCTTTGGTTTATTCGAGCGCGCAAACTACCATAATCGGTCGGTCGTGCAAAGACTCGCTTGATCGGCATCGCGCAAGAAAAATGTAGCACCACTGCCAGTACTTTCCACAAGTCGATCGTTTCTCTATAGCGTTATCGTTGCTAAAGGATTTCACTTTAAAATTACGTGTAACTCCTGATTATAGTATGCCGATACGGCAATCGAGCATAACGGTTTCACGATAATCTTTTGATCCATCTCATCTTTTTTTTTTTTCTTCTTTTTTTTTTTTTATCTTTTTTTCTCTCAAAGAAATCGTAAGTAAAATTACGAATGATATCTACTATATTGTTTATATATACATATATATTATATGTATAAATTATATATATATATTGTTTAATTAATTAAGAGCATATATAATCATTTTAGAAAGATAACAAATAATCTCTAATTTATTATCCCTTCGATTCCTTCGTTACAAAGCACAGATCAATTCAATCCCCAAGACTAATCCAATTCTACAATTAAATTAGCTAATCTATCTATTGTTCCTCTTGCTGTTACCGATATTGCTCTTGTATCTTCCTTAAGACCATTGTCTATATATCATCTTTCCCGATAGTTAAACTTCACCTTCTGTCCTCAAGGATAAAGTACTTGTTAATTAAATTTATTTGACTTACGTTGTTAAACCGAATAAAACGAAAAAATGGCTCCTTTCGAAAATCAATAGTTACTGTTTAAAAGATTATATCGATCTAGACAAACAACGAAGAAAACAAACAGAAATTGTTACTAAACAATGAATACCACTGAAATCAAGCTATCGATTAATTTTCAACAATTTCATCGATATTTCTCGCTCAATATGAAAAAAGAAAAGAATGATAATAACGATAAAAACTATAGACGATAGACAATATATACATATATATATTATAAATTCTTATAAAAATATATATTATAGAATAAAAATATGATATGATCATTTAGATCAGTGATCGTTTATTTAATGAAAAAAATACAATAGAAAATAATAAAAACTAGAAAGATTGAGAGAGAAATGGTAAAGCGTTAGTTAATTTTATAGTCGAAGAGAGTAGTAGTTTCGTAGGATTAAGTAACAATCTCTAAGAGTAGAGACGAAAGAGAAACAGAAAGAGAAGAAGGAAAAGAAGGAGAAGGAGAAAGAAGAGGTAGAAGAGGAGGTAGAAGAGGAGAGGTAGGAAAATGAAGTAGGTCGTGAGGGGGTGGTGCAGTCTCGTAGCGACCTTAATTAATCCGTCCTCCTAGTGGAGCTCTTATGTTAGGAGACTAACGTTGAAGCTAGCACTGTTAACCCTTTCACTCTCTCTCTCTCTCTCTCTTTCTCTTTCTCTATCCTATCTCTCCTTCTCTTTCTCAGCTTTTCTAACATACATATGTACATATATATATATATATTTAGTCTGTGTGTATGCATACGTATGATTGCACGATATAAAGGTAGTTCAACGATTCGTGGGAAAGAAACTCCCTCTCTCTCTCTCTCTCTCTCTCTCTTTTTTGTTCACCATCTAATTTTAACTTACGTTCTTTATATATAACGCGACCTAGCTACTGTACAAAATGATGACTATGACTCTCTCTCTCTCTCTCTCTCTTTCTCTTTCTCTTTTTCTCTTTGTCTCTTTCACTCACTCTTCTTTCTTTTTTTCTTTTTTCTTTTTTTTAAACTTCAACGATTTTACGAAGAGGAGTAGTTTGATCGAACAAATTGTTGGGAACAACAGTCTCTACAACATCGTTTTCTTTCTCTCTTTCTCTCTTTTTATTTATCCGAGAATGTATTTAACTCGTCATTCTTTTTCCTTTCATTCACACATTTTTTCTTTTTGTTTCTCTCGTAACCTACCCATCATTTCTATATTCCTGTTTCAACTGTGCAAGACATCGAAGCAGAGCAAAGCAATGCAGTGCAGTGCAGTGCAATGCAATGCAATGCAACGCAACGCGACTCTCAACTCAGCTCAGCTCGGCTCAACTCAACTCAACTCAACTCAACTCAACTCAACTCAACTCAATGATTCTGCCAAGCCACTCTCTGGCAACAAATCCGATTTCAAGTCTCGCTGGCAAACGAGAGCGATATCTCGTTTCGACGATTACTCCCACTCGCCGCAGTCTGTACCAACAGATTTACCGATCACCGTGGTTTACCTCTCTTTATCCTTCCTGTTGTTCACTACCCATGTTATAACGTATTAACACGTATACGCTGTTTATGTTGGTACGTTAGTTTCTGGTATGTTCAGTCAATTTCTGTATATATATATATATATATATAAATTATTATATATATAAAGAAATGTACATATATATGTCTTTATATATATATATAAATTTTTTTGTTTTTTATTCTAAATTATTATATACTATTATTTTATATATATATTATATATATATAAAAATAAATTACTATATATGAATTATATATATAAATTTATATATTTATATATATTCCGTGTATATGTAGATATATATATATATGCACACATACACACACATATATGTATATAAGGAAGTATAGATATATTTTTTTGTTTTTTATTCTAAATTATTATATATATTATATTATATATATAAAGAGATTACTATATATATAAATTATATGTATATATAAAAGGAAATATATATATATATTTCTTTTTCTTTCTTCTTTCCTACCTTATCTCGAATAATCACGAATTTTAATTAACGTCAATTAATGTAATTACCACAATTTCAAAAACGTTCTCCAAGTCTTAATTATTTCTTATTATTATTCAAAAAAATCATATTCCAGTCGTATCATGAAAAGTGTAGGTTATTAAAAATCTAAGGCAATATAAAAAGAAATTTCGTCAGTAACTCCTAGTAAATTTTTCTTAATGATTTATTTATGACGCATGTGTCTCTTTGAAAAATAAGGATTTGTAATAAGAGAAGAACCAGAAGAAGAAGAAGAAGAAGAAGAAGAAGAAAAAGAAAAACAAGAAGATGAAGAACGTGAAGAAGGTATAAGAAAGAGGATGAGATCGAACGAAGAGGAATCTTTCATTGGCCGTAGAAAACGATCTCAGTGAGATTCTTAAACGCAACTTTGAACGAGACAGAACGAGTAGAGTGAGAGATTTTCTTTCTCATTCAAAGAGAAGGAGAGAGAAAGAGAGAGAGAGAGAGAAAGAAAACTTTCGTCTCTTCTATCGGCGCTACTAGCCGATAATTCCACACCCGACAACTTAAAAAGAGAAGAAAGAAGAAAGTAAAAGAAGATATCGAGTAACGCTTGAACTGAAATCGCTGCTACCTGAAAACTTTTTAATTGATGGAGTTTGAATGATATGACGACGACGCTGACGACAACGACGATAACGAAGATGCGATAAAGTAAGCAAGTATATTCAAAGAAGACGTATAAGCTACACGTACTTACTTTTGGTAAGAGTTATTATACTTAACTCGCTATCGATCAAAATTGAAAGTAAACGAATAGTTATTTTTCATCTGGTCGAATGTGTTTTAATACACAAAGATTTTCACGAATGGAACGTCGATGGAGTGACAAACGTAATGTTGAATCTGGTGTTTTATCTTATATTTTTGTTTTTTTTAATTTTTTGTCGATGAAAAAGAAAAAAATGAAGAGAGAGAGAGAGAGAGAGAGAGAGAGAGAGAGAGAGAGAGAGAGGGAGAGAGACACGAGAAGCTGATAATAATTTTTTTATAATTTTTTTTTTCTTTTTTTTTTTTTTCTTTATAAATGTAATAATTCATAATAATTTAGAATAGTTATTTTAGGATAATTGTTATTACGAATTATTATTAATTATAACAATTTTCTTTTGCAAAACGATAATAAGTAACATTACAATAATTTTATATTCTATTTTATAATATTTTATTATATATATATTTTTTTTATCTTTTTTATTTTACAAAGTAATCATTTTATGACAAATAATAATAATTCTGTAATAAATAATTTACATTTATAGTATAATATTTTATAACAAAATTATTATATACAATGTTTTATACTTTTATAATATACAATATATTGTATATTCGTAACAAAATTTGTTATATCTTTTTATTTTACAATATAATCATTTTATAATAAATAATTTACATTTATAGTATAATATTTTATAACAAATTTATTTCATATTTTTTTTATATCTTTTTAATATTCCATAACAAAATTATTATATACAATATTTCATGATTTCACAATATACAATACATTTACAATTTTCCTTTTCTCCGACAATGAATGATTCGAATAATTCCTTGCGATATTTTTTCGAGTACCTATAATAAATATTAAAGAAGGAAAAAAGTGGCGGAAAAGAAAGGAAAAAAGAAAAAATACAAAACCATAGACGATGTATGTACACGTACATATTAGTGTCTGTGTTTGTGAACGAAACATTACGATACACGCACATACACAAACACTCACATACATATACATATACATGTACATACATACATACATACATACACTCGTCGTATAAATACGTACTTACATGCATACGTATATACCTATGTTTGCTTGTATTCGTCGTTCGTAGAGAAAGCTACACGAAGGTTCCGTTAAAAGCTCAACCGAGACCTTATTTAAAGCGAAAATTGCGGGCTCGTTCGTTCCGGATGGACGAACAGAAACGAGAGATGGTTGGTAGAAAGGGTAGGTGGTGGAAAAGAGGGAGGAGGAGGAGGAGGAGGAGAGACTGAGGTTGGAGAATGCAAACATATATCGAATGCTGTCAGTATAAATTATTAAATATCGCGAAAGCCGTTTTCGGACGGGCAAGTGAGTTATTTTCGCGCATTTCACAATTTTCAGAACGGTTTAGCGTCAGGATCTGCTACGTTATGAGAGAGAAAGAGAGGTTATGCTCTTCGTACGCGATCAAAAAGGGTGGTAGTGGTGGGGAGAGGGAGAGTACTCGTGTACATTGGGAAAGTTAGCTTTCGACGAATATTTCGAGTATTGTAGCCTATTCGTTCGCGTTTGCCACGAACACGCAAACATTTGATCGTCTAAAGGATGCAAATCTGCTTTAGAAACTCGTCGAAATTATTAATGTTCTTCCATTAGGTGTTATATCCTCCATTTTCTCGAAAGGGGTGAAGGGAAGAGTGGGGAGAAGAAGAAGGAGGGAAAAAAATGAAAATGAAAAAAGGAGACGATATGGAAGGGTAGGAGAAGAATAAGGGAAAAGAAAAAACAACAATAGAAAAGTTAACAACCGAATCGTACATACACATATATATATATATATATACATACATACGTACGTACATATATGTACGTCTATGTAGATATATATAACGCGTATACTTCTTTCTTTTCGTTCAAGTATCTATGCACCGTACTATGTGTATAAACTCTACTACTATATACATATACATACATGTATATATAATTTATGTATCTAATTCGTATATATTCGTATTATGCACATATATTATAACGATACGAGCGTTTTGAAAGTTGCGTCATTTGTGAAAGCATCCTCAACCTAACGTTTTGCATCGTTAAAACGCGGCCCGCTATTTTTCGATACTTCCTCTCATCCACCCAACCACCCTCGTATCTCCCGACAAAACTCAACAACTTTCATCCCCTTTTACGCACGCACATTTATTAGTCTGTACTATCACGAAACACTACCACTACCACTACCACCATCATCATTCTCGGTCGCTTTATTATTTCATCGATATTTTTTCTGCTATTAGTCTTTATTAATCGTCGAATGTTTTCGGCTAAATGATAGGAACAACGTTCTCGAACACGTACATATGTATTTGCTCTAGAGATTATCTATATATCTCTATATCATGTATGTATGTATGTATGTATGTATGTATGTATGTATGTATGTATCGAAGATATACATAATATTTCCAATTATTCGATCGATCATTTTTTTTCGAATCTCGATTGAGTATAATCGAACCTTTTTCTATAATTTATCGAACGATCTAAATACTTTATCAACCTCCTATTGAAAAATCACACTTCCAAAAGAAAAAAACAAAGAAAAACAAATTAAGTTAATAAAATATAAAAATATAGAAAAGAAATTAAAATCCTTCGATGATAACGCACATTACCTCCCGTTGAGGTGGATCACACTAAAAAAAAAAAAAAAAACAAAAAAAAAAATAAGAACAAATTAAATAAACAAAATCAAAGAATATGAGAAAGAAATGAAAATCCTTCGATGATGAACGAAGGAAAGGAAAATAATAAAAAAAAAAAAATAAATAAATAAATAAATAAAAAATACAAAGAAAAATAAAAAACAAATAGAACGATTCTTTGTCTTCATTATCTATGGATATCCAATGACCAACAATAATAACCCCTTTTCCTACTACGTACACTGTTATTTATACGCGTGTCATAATTTTGTTTTCTGTCTACCTGCGTATTCGAGACAGAGGTAGAGAGAAAAAGAGAGAAAGAGAAAGAGAGAGAGAGGCAGTGTTATGCTCCCGGCGGTCCCACGTATCCATATACATGTATATATATATATATATATATATATATATATATATACCTATGTATATGTATATATATATATACGTATATGCGTTGAAAAATACGCGATACACAGGGAGTATGCGATGGCATAGCAACGGGATGATCCGTTAAAACTGCTACATGACGAGCCATAATTCTGACTGATTAAATATGCATGGGATTTGGCGTACAGCACGATTCCGTGACGTTGCAATACCATACGGCCGGTTCACTTGCTATCTCTCTTTCCTCCCTCTTTTGAACACCCCTTTTCCTCCCTTTGAAATCATGCCTCCACTTCACTTCCGATTCCCCACTCTTTCCCCATTTACTCGTCCCTCTTCGGTTCTCTTATTACCTCCACCCTCTTTAACCCCCTTCAACCTCCTCCTCCTCCTCCTCCTCCTACTCCATTTACCTTTGTCCATTCTCCATTCGTTCCATCCCTCTTTCACCCCTCGAATTTGCTTCAATTTGCTGTTTATCCGTTAAATGTACGATAAACAATGGATCCCTATACGTTCGTCGGTAACTACGACCGATAAACAACAGCGGCCTCGTTGCGGACATGATTTTATCAATTTCGTTTATCGTTTATGGTGTATGCGTGTGTGTATGTATGTGTTTAATTAGTTACAGTTGTAATTACTTATCTGTTTGATAAAAGAATGTCAATGATGTTGTCTCTTAAATTTTTAGTCGTACGAATATTGTTTTGTTATGTTCTTTCTTCTTTTTCTTCTTTTTTGTTTTTAGTTTGTTTCCTTTTTGGCTGTATCTTTGTACTTATTATGGAAATGATATGGTCATGGGTATATGGTGCCATCGTTTATTTAGATTGATTATTAATTTTTAATAATTAGGTTGAAACTTAACGATAAGTCCATCGTCGATTATTTACACCATGGTATTGATTGTTCTTTGATTTTTAATTCTTTTTTCTTTTTCTTTTTCTTTTTTTTTTTCTTTTAATTTCTAATTTTTAATTCTCAATCTTCTTTGTGATCCTTAATTTTTTATTTTTTTTTATCCTTCATAGAGAATTTATTTATTCCAAATTTTATTTCTCTTCATTCATGGAAAAAAAGAGGATTATTATTTGAAATTTATTTACTTATTTTAAAGAGAATTTATTAATTTAAATTAAATAATTAATTACAAAATTTATTTTAATTTACTTTAAATCGTGAATTATACGATTTAAAGTTCTTGCTGCTTGTTAGAGAAAGACATTGTCGTATTGTTGTTCCCTTTTTTTTAATTTTTTATTTTTTATTTTCTGTTTTTATTTTCTCTCTCCCTCTCTCTCTCTCTCTCTCTCTCTCTCTTTCTTCTATTTATTTCTTCTCCTTTCTCGAGCGAATGCTGGCGACTCCCTTTCATGGAAGCGAGGAAATATAATTTGTTCGATAGAATGAATATCGTCGATTAAATGGGTCCTGAGAACTTTAGAAAATTAATTTTGCTGGTATTAATTCGACGTTAATGTTACAACGAACGAACCAACGAACGAACAAAGTGTACAGCTATTCGTTAAACGTTTGCAATTAATTTTCTTCGAGTTAGTAGTAATTCGTCAAATAAGAATTTAACGTAGAATTAAATGTTTGTTTCTTTAAATACGTGCATTTACAAAATGCTTGTGGACGAAGAGAGAGAGAGAGAGAGAGAGAGAGTAGGAAGAAAAAGAAAAAAAAATCATGTATGAAAGGAAAAAAGAGAAGAGAGAGAGAGAGAGAGAGAACAAAAAAAAACAAAGAAGACCAAAATAACTATGTGGTATGTACAAAAGAAAGAAAAAAGAATAAGAAAAGAAAAGATTCCTTCTTGTCAAACAAATTAAAAAATAATTCTCGACATTACGAAAATTACGCGAGAATTTAATGGACATTTGAAATGTAACTAGGCCGGGAGTTCTTACGAATAGAATAATAAAGTCGTAGAATAGACGAGAATATATGTATATATATAGATATATATGTATATATATAGAGGATATTCGAAAAGATTGGAATCAGATTAATACTACGTATTAGTGAAATCAAATAGATGAAAAAACTTCATATAAAGTTATGTCGGAAAGTGCTTTGTTGAAAAGATATTTATTTAATTTTAATTTATTAATTTTAAAGATATTTACGATTTATAATTATAAAAAGTGTTTGAATTAGTGATTATGGAATTCTTTTTCTTTTTTTTTTTTCGTATTATAATTCTTTCTTTTTTTTATGTATATTTTCTTTCTACGTATACTTTTTTTTGTCAATGACAATTATTGTTTAAAGAAGATGTAACTGGGAATATATTTAAATTGCATTTACTATTACTTTCCGATATAGTTAAAATATTTGAAAGAGTTCGGTAATTATTAATTCGACCAATAGAATATATATATATATATTATATATGGGGACACACAATACATATATATATATATATAACATATGTATATATATATATATATATACATATTATATATGTATGTATACTTATATATATACACATACATATATATACATATCTTTACATACATATATATAAATATACATATACATATATGTATAGATATAGATGTAGATATAGATATAGATATAGATATAGTTATAGTTATGTGTATAAATATAGATATAAATATAAATATAGATACACATAGATATAGATATAGATATAGCAAGAATTTTTAATGTTTCAGATCCCTTCCCTCCCACTCCTACTCATCCCATCCCGTCCCGTCCCGTTGGACAAATGAATGGACGGACGAACGGACGGAAGGTCGTCGTCGATCGGTGTTTTTTTCCTAAATCTTTTTTACCCTCCGCTTTACGTTCCGGCATTTCATATTCGCGTCACGAAAACGCACGTATCCCGCGCCAGTTTCAAAAACATATAGCTCGGTGGTGGTATACAAGTAGCCAGCCAGCCAGGCAGCTAGGCAGCTAGGCAGGTAGCTAGGTAGATAGGTAGGTGGCTAGGTAGATAGGTAGGTAGGTAGGTAGGACGGGGAGAGCGTATCGTTCTATTTGAAAAATTGCTCGTGGCCCGAATGAAAAATGTTTTTTTAGTCTCCTCCTTTCATTTTGCTTTACTTTTCTCTCTCTCTCTCTCTCTCTCTCTCTCTCTCTATTTATCTATCTATCTATTTCTCTATCTTTCTATCTCTGTCCATGGAAATATTTTCCACATATACATACGAGAAAAAGAGAGAGAGAGAGAGAGAGAGAGAGAGAGAGAATACAAACGATATTTTTCGAGGATTTTTCCAGAGAGAAAATATAGATAGTTATTATCTGTATGCGTTAGTTCCTTTTAAGCTACCCTTGAAAAGCTAACATTCTCTCTCTCTCTCTCTCTCTCTCTCTCTCTCTCTTTCTCTCTCTATCTTTCTCTCTCTCTCTCTCTCTCTCTTTCTCTTTCAAAACGCTATATCGATAATCCTTTAACTTCAAATTTTCTTAAACAAACTCACGAGATGCAATTTGGTACTGCACTCTCGTTCATTGTAGACGCGTTTCGTAATTAACGAGGCATTTCTATCGCTATTCCTCTCTCTTTCTCTCTCTCTCTCTCTCTATATATATATATATATGTATATATATATCTCTCTCTCTCTCCCTCTCTAAATAATCTTCGTATAGAGGTAGGTACTCACGTACCGAGTCAAACCGGTGAGGACTTTAAAAGGCCTTTTCGTTTGAGAACTACTTTGGTTAGTTCGACGAGCGACGAGTAAAGCGTTTATTCGCATGGTTGAAAGAGGTTTTAGGGGGGTGCAGGAGGAGACGGTCGAAGAGGAGGAGAATGTAGCAAACCGGAGAAAGAGAGATAGATACTGAAAGAGAAATAGACAGAGAGAAACCTTTATTTATGCAGATTTCAACACGAATGCTCTCTTAGCTGATTGCCACCGATTTCTTCGGAATACGTTTATCTTGGTTCAAGTCGATTAGTATCGTCGATTAGTATCGTCGTATAGATATCGTCTGGTCTTCGTTCAACTCCATTTCCACTTTCCAATTTGTTTTCAATTTCGTCCAGTACGTTTACCCGAATATCAAACACACTTTGCATTTTCTATCACTTTCTCTTTTAACTATTAAAATAATGTCAGAATGGGAATGTCCTTTGGTTTGCCGATGCCATTAGTAATCGCTTGAGACTTTTCTGAGTCCGAAGTCGTCGACATTTTTTTTCTTGTAAAAAAGAAAGAATGAGAAAGAAAAAGAGAAGAAGAGGAAGAAAATAATGATCGGTAGCAAGAGACTCGAGAAACTTTCACTCGCTCGATAAATTTTTCAATCAAATCGATTCGCAACAAATTTTCTTTTTCGTCTTGTTTGTATTTTTGTTTTGTTTTGTTCTTTTCCCTTTTCTTTCTTTCTTTTCTTTTTTTTTTTTTTTTTTGTCGTTGGTTTCTTTTTTCACACAAATTTCGGAGTACCGTAACAGCTCGTACCGTAGTTTTCAATTTGATTTTAGCTTTATTGAATTTATCTGTAGTACGAGTAAAAAGAAATGAAATAAATAAAAGAGATATAAAAAACAAGAAAGAAAGGGGGAAAAAAGACAGATGAGAAAAAGTTGGTCCGTGCGGTCAATATTTATCCTTTCGCGACAATTTCTAAATGTTATTGCTGGATATCCAAAAATAAAAATTAAAAACAAAAGGAGAAAAAAGAAAGAAAGAAAGGAAAAAAGAGAGGAAGAGAATCTTGTTATTCCCTTTTGTTATTCACTTTTAAATATCATACAATGATAATTCTATATCGATATAACAATAATTCTAAGTAACGTATCTATAATTTTTATACGTGAAAATTATTCCAAGGAATATATCAATAATTTTTAAACATAACGATAATTCTAAACAACGTATTAATAATTCTTAAACAATTCTATGTAATATATCAATAATTTTTAGACATAACAATAATTGCAAATAATATATCAACAATTTTTAAACATAACAATTCCAAGTAACGTATCAATAATTCTTAAACATAACGATAATTCTAAACAACGTATTAATAATTCTTAAACATAATTCTATGTAATATATCAATAATTCTTAGACATAAAAACAATTCCAAAGAATATATCAACAATTATTAAACATAACAATAATTCCAAGTAACGTATCAATAATTCTTAAACGTAACAATCATTCCAAAGACGAAACAGACAAACAATAATAAATAAAAAAAAACCAGACACACATGCACAAAATAACAAAATAAGCGAATAAATAATAAATCAACAAAAAGAAGCTTCGACGCGAGAAAGCTTCGTCCTTTAGAAAGAAAAAAAAAAAAAGAAAAGAAAAGAAAAGAAAAAGAGCGCATGGAGTTACGTTAAATCAAGAACCTAACGAATTTCTGTTATACTCTTCTCTATGGTGCAGCTAAACGTGGTGTTCGCGGTAGCCGATAGTAGAAGTTGAGACGCCTGTTTTCCTTGACGTGGAAAATGTTGGCAAGTAAAAGAGGGATGAGAGAAGCAAGGGAAGGTGAGAAGGCGTACGGTAAAGAGAGAGAGAGAGAGAGAGAGAGAGAGAGAGAGGGAGGGTGAGAGGGGTGAAGGAGGGGTGGGGGTCAAGGGGAAGGTAGTGGTCGTAGTAGAAGCAATAGTAGTGTAGTACAGTAGTAGTAGTAGTAGTAGTAGTAGTAGTAGAGTAGTGATGGAGGGGAGTGACGGACGGTTAATTAGACTTCAACTCCGTGTCAGCGATTGAATTCCCTTGGGGGGGAGCCTGGTCCAAACGTTCAACCCAACGCAAGAAACTCTACCTACTATAGTTGGTTATTATCGGATAAATGATAAACGATTCCTTATTAAGCGTAACACCTGCCATCTACGAATTTAAACCAATGAGATGTTTCGCTCGATTAAAATATATTTAAACGATAATTTAATCATCTAGTCTTATTATATCTTAGTTTTATAGTATTAATTATTATTAATAATGAAATTAATAGTGAATAGGCCTCGATGATGTAATATGTAAAATGTTGATTGATATAATTTTTTTTTGCCTCTTCTTTTTATTTTTTTTTTCTTTTTCTTTTTCTTTTTCTTTTTCTTTTTTCTTTTGAGTTTTCGTTTTAATTCGAACGTTCGATACGTTCTTCCGATGACGTTCTAAAGACTTTTCGTTTTTATTTGTTGTTGAATTTATTGATTAAGAATGATTGTTGAGAATATTTGGATCGTTTGTTTTGAAAATTAATTTTCTTTTTTTGTTGTCTCGAGAAAATTTCAGGTTAGGATGTTAGTCAATTGAAAAATATATATTGATTATCTCGACTTTGGCAATGTTTTTACCAATTTATCAATATGTAATTTGTTTATATAAATTTCTTTTGGGTGAATTTAACTAATATATATATATATATATATATATATATATATATATATATATATTTACGGGCTGTAAATGGAATTATTATAACATTTTCGTAATTAATCGACTGTAAAAATCATTTAATTATAATTATAAAAAATTAAATATCACTTAGAAATATATTTTCTGTTAATCCAATTTCGTTTATAAATAATAACAAGAAATAAAATAGGAATAATATTTTTTATTTCGAATGTTAATTATATTTATATATTGTCAAACTTTACACGATCATCTCGTTAATTGGACTTACACCATTTTCATAATAATTAACCGTTACGCAATTTTTATTTTTTTTTTAATTAAACAAAGTATTGGCATTTTTTAAGATATTAAATATCAACTAGTTATAAATAAAAACTTTACCCTAAATTAATCACAAATTATGTGCTCATTTACAAAAAAAAAATGTACTTATACCACTTTCAAAATAAATGATCTATATTATTTGTATAGATTCTTCGGAAAAGAATTTTCATTTTATTAATTTTGTATAGGATTGAAAGGAAAATTTAAGCGTTCTAGTATAAAATATCCGTGAGAAATTACTTCATTAATTAAGACTTTATTCGTTCGTCCAGGTCAACGAACGTGACTACACAACGGACATTAATATGAAGCAAATATGATAGAATCTTAATTAAAATAAAATTAAAAAAATATATATACACATATAGAATAAATAAAATAAAAAAATATATATGTCAATAAAATAAAAAATTAATATTAAAAAAAATATAAAATTAATGAAATAAAAAAAATATATATACTAATAAAATAAAAATTTGATATTAAAAAAAAAATATAAAATTAATAAAATAAGAGAAAAAAATATATAAATATAGAACGAAATATGAAGAAAGAAACGACGTGTACAAAGAAAGATGATACTTCAACGAATAATGTAATATTTCAATGTATACACATATACATCTATGTATAATATATCATTTATGTTATATAAAGTGAGTTGAATGAATAACGAAAGATCATTGCTTCGTACACGTTACATATAATTTTTCTCCGGGATTCCTTGTGATAAATATCCGTTAAAATCGTGCGAAGGAAAATAAGAAAGAAAAAAAAAGAAAAAGAAAACGAAAAATTCAACCTATATAATTAAGAACGGAAGTTACAACGAAGAAGGCGTTATAATCATGTCTATCTCTTTCCACACCTCGTATATATCTTATTTATTTCATAAAAAAAAAATATTGTTCTCTCATATACATATATAGGGTGTTTCACAAGAAAATCCACTTTTTCGCAGTAATAATCTAAAGGAGATTATATATCTATCTAATATTTATAATCAATATTAATTTATAGTAAATATTTGTAAACGAAAAAAAATGTATATATATATATATATATATTTAAAAATATATCTATAATATTTTGTCGAACGATTCAAATTTATTCATATAAAAAAATATTACAAATTTTTCTTTTTCTTTTTTTTTCTCTTTCTTTCTTTATTTCTTATCTCGTTGATTAATCAACATATCTGAAATTTATTTCTTCGAGATGACGTCTCGTAAATGAGTTTAATCTTCGAATAAATAATACTGCGATATTTTATTGACATTTCCGATGATTCAATGTAACGTTCCTTCGAGAGGAACGTCATGAATGCTTTTCATTATGGATGTTTTTAATTCCTCCATCGTATCAGATCGACTAATGTAAATACTTATTTACACCGTATTCCTTTCAACGTGATTCTCTTCGAACAAGAAAAAGAAATTCGCACGTTGACACGTCAAAGAAATTTTAAGGAGCATTCCTTTTCAAGATGTCGTATTAAAGAAATAAATTAGAAACTGTTTTAATCATAAATTTTATCTATTACTATTATTAATGTTATTATTATTATTAAATTTTAGAGATAGAAATTTGTCGTTATGAAAAATATTAATATTTAATTATAAAAATATTATTAATATATAATTATAGAAATATTAATATTGTTATTATTAAAATTTTGAAATATCATTATCAATGATAGAATCTTAATTAATATCATTATCAATTTATTATCAAAAATATTAATATCTAGTTATAAAAGTATTATTATTATTATTAATATTAAATTTTTAGAAATACAAATTTGTCGCTATGAAAAATATTATGAACATATTATTGATATCTAATTATAAAAATATTAATATTATTATTATTATCATTATTAAACTGTAGAAATAGAAACTTGTCGTTATCAAAAATATTATGAAAATATTATTATCTAATTATAAATAATATTAATATCTACTTATAAAAATATTATTATTATTATTATTATTATTATTATTATTATTATTATTATTAAACTTTAGAAATAGAAATTTGTCGTTATTAAAAATATGAAAATATTATTAATATCTAATAATAAACAATATTAATATCTACTTATAAAAATATTAATATTACTATTATTATTAAATTTTACAAATAGAAGTTTGTCGTTATCAAAAATATTAATTTCCTTTCTTCTTTTTTCTCCTCTTTCAAAAGAAAAAAAAAAAATGAAATATTTTATATATCATGCTGTACTTCATATTTCATTGCATATGATATAAAATTTGTCTAGTTTTTCATTACAGTACACGACAGACGTTTTACTTTAATTAGAAGTGAGAAAAAGAGAATCTCTCTCTCTCTCTCTCTCTCTCTCTCTCTCTCTCTCTCTCCCTGTATCTCTCTCTCCAAATGTTTCGATAAAAATAATCCCACATATAATTCTTGCTAGTCGAAATAGATATAATAACGGTAGACGTTTCAAGCGTTATACAGAATTCTGTGTTTGTTCGAATTTACGAGACCACCTGAAAAAAGTTGTAAGCCGTTGGACGTCGAACAGAGGCACGTACTCTTTATACCTTCTCTTTTCCTCTTTCATGCACTCTCTCTCTCTCTCTCTCTCTCTCTCTCTCTCTCTCTCTCTCTCTCTCTCTTTCTTTTTCTTTCTTCATAGCCTAGAGAAAACTAAAAAAATAAACAAACGTGAAGCCAACCGGAACACGATCTTTCTTGTCGAAACGACTTTACCTCTCTCTCTCTCTTTCTCTCTCTTTATTTTTCCTCTCTTTCCTCTTTCCTCTTTCCTCCTCCCTCTTTACTCCCTTCGTTCTTTCTTTCTCACGCCTCATACACACCTCTTTCCTTCAACGAAGCTTAAATCCGCCTTCTACTGGCTCGCACGTACGTGCTTAATTCGCGCTCGGGCGACGCTGAAAGTCCTACACGCGAAAATCTCGTTCTAATGCCTAGCGTTATTTCCTTCCTACTTGGTGAGAAAGTGTAAAATAAACGTCGAAAGTATATAGACTGTTCGTATATATTTTTTTTTATTTATTTATATATATATATATATTGGAATAAATATCTTAGATAAGAAAATTGTTTTCTATAGTTTAGCGTAAAAGTTATAATTATTGCCGATTAATCGATTTTGTTCGAACGATAAAAAAATTTTCCTTTTTATCTCTTTATTTTGAGTTGCGTTCTAAGAGAAAGAATATATTTATATTTTTTATTTATATATATATATGTACTGGATTATATATATATATATATATATATATATATATATATATATATATATGCGTGTATGTATGTATATACTGAAATATATATCTTAGATAAGAAAGTTGTTTTCTATCGTTTATCGTAAAAGTTATAATTATTGCCGATTAATCGATTTTGTTCGAATGATAAAAAAAATTTTCTTTTTCTTTTCTTCCATTTTGAGTTGCGCTCTAAGAGAAAGAATATATTCATATTTTTTTATTTATATATATATGTACTAGATTTTTTATTTATATATATATATATGTGCGTGTATGTATGTATATACTGAAATATATATCTTAGATAAGAAAATTGTTTTCTATCGTTTATCGTAAAAATTATAATTATTGTCGATTAATCGATTTTGTTCGAACGATAAAAAAATTTTCTTTTTTTTTTTTTTCTTCATTTTAACTTGCACTATAAGAAAAAAAAAAAACACGAAAATAGTATAGAGAAAAAGGAGGACTTTGATTCGAATAAGAATAAATTTTCTCTGTGAAACATTAAACGCTTAGTTGTCACTATCGGATAGAATCATAAATCATAAAACAAGTCCAAAAGGAAAAAAGAAAATATCGAAAGAACAAACGAACGCACGTCCCGTGTCACGTATCATAACACAAATACTAACGCACGTATACTTCATGTAAAACGTCACATATATATCTACATATAACATACATACATACATACATACATATATATATATTCGACAATATTTTTTGACGGAGGTTTTGAAGAGAAGAAAGACAAGAAAAGAAAAAAAAGAGGGACAAATTCAACGATATAAAATGTTTCAAAATGACGTACAAATCTCATATAAAGAAACGACTAAAAAAAAAAAAAAAAAAAAAAAAAAAAAACAATAATTTGACAATCCAACGTCATCATCGTCATTATCATCCTCATCCTAATTATTACTATTATTATCAATACGCAAAATCAGTGGATAATTAAAACGATTAAAACTTCCTTTCTTAATCCCAACATAAAAATAATAAATAGAATCATCGTATCAAATAATCAAGTCAAATATACATTCATCGATATGCACGAAAAGAAATATAGATCATCTTGAGATTATTTGAAGTAAACGTCAGTTTAATCCCTTCTTTTTCCCTTAGCCCGTTGTCCAATTACCTGTTGTCCCTACGTGAATTGGATAGGAGCCAAGTGGTAACACCGATACATTTACGAAGCGCGAGAAATCATACTTTTGCGATTAAAACGTCGCGAGAACTTGTATCGAGTATCGTTCGTGCAATTGTACGGGGTTGTTGGATTTTGTGTTTGGTAGGAGTAAAGGGAGGATGGGTGGGTGGTGGGGAAGATGAAGAGGAGGTGGAGTAGGAGGAGGTGGAGGAGGAGGAGGAGGAGAGGTCGAAGAGGATGGGGTTGGTTTGGGGGTTGGAGTTGGAGGTGGTAGTAGAGTGAGGGTTGGGAAAGAGGCGATATCGATTACAGGCGTATTCAACGGAGCGTAGATTCACGATAAAGCAGTCCTGGGCTCGTTCGAGCCTGTGCAGCGTAATGAAATAATACCTAGCGTTGAGAGGGAGAAAGAGAGAGAGAGAGAGAGAGAGAGATATCAATTCTACCCACCGATGCAACCTACAGTCGAAAATCTGCCGCAGGCATTTTACCTGCAACACTCTCTACTACACCGTCACACCGATTGTGCTGCAATTTTCGTAGCACGGGAATACGAGAGAGAGAGAGAGAGAGAGAGAGAGATAGGTTGATAGATATAGAGAGAAAAAGACTTCGACGTGAAATGGATGCTAGAGAGAGAGAGAGAGAGAGAGAGAGACAGACATAAGAGAAAGATAAAGAGAACGAAAAAGAGAGAGATGAGAGAAAAAAAAAAGAAAGAGAAAGAGAGAAACACGTTGATTTTTCTTCTCTCTATCTATTCTTCTCGTACGTTTCGGAGAATAGAGAAAGAACGAGTTGTCGTCGATTGAACAAAGTGACACCAGTACCTCTTCTCTTCCTATTTTTTTCTACAAAATAGAGAAAGAGAGATAGAGAAATAGAGAGAAATAGAGAGAGAGAGAGAAATGTTACCTGTTATCGTTCTTTTCCTGCTAACTCCAGAACGACTTAATCGCATCGCATCGCATCGCATCGCATCGCATCGCACAAACGGCTGTGAGAGCACGTCGGCTACCCTCAAAACCGCGCGTCTCTCTGATTTCATTCGATGGTTGTTACCTCGTCGTCGACCCTCTTTCCCTCCTCTCTACCTACCCCTTTCATCACGTCCCCCCTCATCCTCATCCTCATCTTCATCCTCATCCTCATCCTCATCCTCATCCTCCTTCTCGTCCCTTTCAGACGGACCAAGAGATTCCTCCGAAATGCGGATGTACGCCGCGCCTTTCTGCTGAGCGAGTAAACGATAGAGATTGAGGGTGGGGCTTCGGGGGTTGTTGAGGCTTGGAGCTTGGGATGAGGGAGGTTGGGGAGAAGGTGGGTGCGAAACTGCGGAGTGAACAACACGGGAAATACAACTAAACCGAACAACGACGAGCGAGAGAGGAAGAGAGTGTTGCGTTAGAACCACTGTGCATGCTCTTCTCTCCTTTTCGAAAGCTGTTTCAGAGAGAGAAAGAGAGAGAGAGAGAGAGAGAGGGTGGATGGATGAGTGGGTGGGTGGGAGGTAGGAATGGATGGATGAACTCGTTTGCGTCGGTAATTCTCTCGTGTCAGAGAATTCCAAATACAAACGCGCACCACTCTCTGGACCGTTCTGGACTGTTGGGTACCTGCTTGCCCGTCCGATTCTACTATCAAAGTATTCTCTCTCTCTCTCTCTCTCTCTTTCTCTCTTTCACTCACTCACTCACTGACTCTTTATCTTCTTCTAAATCGATCGATGGATCGATCAATAGATCGATCGATCGTTCGCGTTTCCTTCTTCCAATATCTTTCTATTACAATTTGAGGCTCCATCATCCTACAAACCGTCTTTCTATACTTGCCTATTCAAACGTCTATCTCTATTCTCTCTGTATCTCTCTTTCTCTCTCTCTCTTTCTCTCTCTCTCTCTCTCTCTCTCTCTCTCTCTCTATCTCTATCTTTATCTCTGCGTCAATCAGTAATCACTGGAAGAGCGATTAATCGGTACAGTCGATATACGCGTGCCCTCACGCGGAAAATCTCTCTATTTCTCTATCTCTCTCTATCTCTCTCTCTCTCTCTCTCTCTCTCTCTCTCTCTCTCTCTCTCTCTCTCTCTCTCTCTCTCTCTATCTTTCTCTCTCTCTCTCTCTCTCTCTCTCTCTCTCTCTCTCTCTCTCTCTCTTTCTTTCCCTTGTGTTTTGAAGATTTGTACGTATGGAAAGTAGGTTATCACGAAATAGAGATCTACTTTTGTCATATTATAAATATCTTCGTTACGATGAATGATTCGTGAAAGTTTTTTTCTTCCTTTTATTATTATTATCTTTTTTTTTCTTTTAATTTTATTTTATATCATCTATGTATATAAGTGAACGTATTAATCGATCGATGGAGTTATCATTCACGAATGAAATCAAATCTTACGTTCGAGTAATCATTCGCGAATGAAATCAAATCTTACGTTCGAGTATATAAATTTTATCGGTATAATACGAAAGAACTTTTAATCGAGTATATAATTACAATAATACCTAGGTATGTTTATAATTTTCGATGAAAGTAATACCATTCGTTTCCTATATAAGGATGAACATAATTTACTTTATTTCACTCGCTTACTGTAACCTACCTACTCGTTAAAATCTATCTATTTTATTAATCATTTAATTACAACCGTGAATAACACTCACAGTTATTATTTTCTCTCTTCCTTTTCGAACGACCTCGATCTTCCTACCTTCATTTCGT